>NC_069509.1:168960335-169117835 GCF_027579735.1 Bombina bombina
TCTAGATACTGCACTGATCTAGACTTGCATATCTACATACCCTCTAATTACCAGACATATTCTAAACCAGAACATAAGAGCATAGAAGTGCAACTTTGTATTTAACACCTTTGCAAGGGTTAAAGGAACAGTCAACTGCTGAAAACAACTTAAACAGAAGCTTTGCTATTCGTCAGCCTGTACCTATAAAGGGTTAAAATAAAACATTTTCTGAATAGAGCTGAAGGCACAAAGAAGAATAACCAGCAGCATGGCGTGTAGTAACCTTTTTCTTGTAGTTGTGTCCAGCAGATAAATGTTTCTTCCAAACAGTGTGAGAATGAAATGTGTTATGTAAATAAAATCCTCTGTGACAAGCTCTAGTTAAAAGGGACAGTTTACTTCAATTTTCTCCCCTTTAATTTGTTCCCAATGATCCATTTTACCTGCTGGAGTGTATCAAATTGTTGACAAGTATTGCCTTTACCCTTATATTGGCATTTGAAATAGTTTTTGCCAGTGGTATCCCCACCTATTCTGAATGTTTCTGGCTTTAGGTCCAAGCTATAGATGTGTAAACAAAGCCAGCAGAAGAAATTACACTCCCAGTGGGGTATAGAAGAGATAAAGTAACACAATGATAATTTTCTATTCTCTCCAAATATTGGTCTTTGGTTTACAGACCGATAAAAGATGAAGCATGTATATGTACATAACTTGATAAAGTAATAAGATCTGATTATACCTACAAGCTCTGCCTATTTTATTGGATTGTGGCTTAAAAAAAACACAAAACCAGCTATTTCATATACACAAATAAACCTTAAAAAGCAAATTCTCATCTGCAGCTGGTAAAGTAATTAGAAACACATTAAGGGAAAAACAATTTTACAGTTTACTGTCCCTTTAAACATAAAATACTCTATTAAAGGCATGACCTGGTTTCCTATGAGTATATTATAGCTACAAGTGACACCCAGATATAAAAGCAAACTAGTCTTATTGGTGGCTCTAGCTAACTGTGGTTTTGAATTTCTCAAAAAGGTGTTAAACACATAGCTAAAAAATTTTTTTAAAAGCAGCATATTTATGTAGCTCTCAACATCCACCTAAGGAACTATAAGGTGTCACAGCTCCCAAGCAGGGTTATAGCTCAGAGGTTAACCCTTTTTACTGAGAAGAGAACAGGTTTCAATTTCTAACAAATGAAAGGTACATAAATTCCCTTGTAATTACATAATTGTGCCTGTTTTTCTACCAAAACTTAATGAGTTGGTGGGGGGGGGGGAGAAACTGACTGTATTATCTCCTTGTTTGCTGCAAAAGTTTTTTTCAAATAGCCAAACTCCACCCACATCTTGCCATATTTGTAGGCACATCTTACCCCTATTTTGTAAGTAAAAAATTATAAATAAAAAAATTGTGAAGTTTATCTAATCTCTGATGAGGCATTTAGGGGCAGCTGTGTCATAGGCTTAGGCTTTTGGAATCTGCACTTCCAATTCTCATAAATGGACAACTCAATTTTCAAATTACAGGAATTGGGGGTTTAATTTCCCTTTAAATCAAAACTGGTTACCCACCACTGATCTATGCAATAAAATATAGATTGGTAAGATACAAAGATTTTATAATAGACATATACTGAATATGACATGTTAAAGAGCTATACTGTTATGAATATAGTTAAATATAAGCACTTTCTTTTCCATTTCAAACCCCACTATCCAAAATTTGCATAGTAATGACATTCATATATGAATAGGGATATGCAGAGTGCATAATACTAATTTAACCAGTGAAAACAAGTTATGTTAGCAGCATTAGAAAGGTTTAATAAAATAAAAATAAATCACATGCCAGTCTCAAAGAGAGTTACCTGGAAAATCCAAGGACTGTGCGTGCACGGCAAATATATAAAACAAATATCCAAAATATACATTTAAGTAACACCTGAGGATAAAGAGAATAAAGACAATTTATGATATAAAAGGCATTGTATACACCAAGGAATAATATAAAGAAATTATACTTACTTAGTGACGTGATTAGTAACAATTATGGGCACATTTGTGCCTGCAGTGAAACACAACATTTATAGATAAAAAGTTAAAATATTAAGTGATTTAAATACATAAATATACCTACTTAGTCAAACCCTAAAATATATAATACCACAAAACAATATTGTGTGTGATGGATACACAATAGTTAGATATATGGATATGCAGCAGCCAGCATGGTCAATCTTATCACTTCTCATTGGTAATTCAATGTGATCCTCACATACCTAATTAATTACCCTAATTACCCCATGTTTTATTAAGCCTGTGTTAGCCCCTACCAAATGCAAAAAGTTGAAAAAAAAAGTAATTTTCATATCTGATGATGTCACAGAGAAGTGTCTTCAGAACGGAATTTACTATGATATAAATATTGATCTGTTTTTTTATTTATATATTTTAATAAAATATACATCATGGGAGATAACAATCCAATACGCAATATCAATCTTTCCTCTGTTAATTAATATTTGAGTTTTACTTGAAGGTTATTTTTAAATAACATTTTTCTAAACTTTTGCTTAATAATTTATGAAAAGAGCATATGAATATTTTTATTAACAAATAATCCTCTTTGCTAATATTTTTTTATAAACTTTTTTTAACTCTTTTAGCAAAGTTTCTTTGTTAAAATTGAAGTACATTGCAACAAAGGTGCCGTCAGATATTAAAAAGATTATACTGATTTATTGTACTTTTGATAAATATAATCTATTTTGCATTTTCAAATGATCTGATTTAGAATATATAGTAATTCCTGTATATAGATTTAACTGATCAACAGTGTGCGCTGGAGAACAGTCTTCAAATAGTGTGTCACAATGTGTCATCCTGTAACTTGACAGCTCTGCAAATAAATAATACAAATAAAAAAATGTAAAAAAAACAATGCACTATCAATTGAATATGGGGAAAGGTTGGTAAATGTGTATTATTTAGTAGAAATTAAATTATGTACTAAATCAAAAAATATATAGTTTTAAATATTTGTTAAACTTTAATCATTATAGCATTATAACACCCCAGCTTCAATAAATCACTCATTTATATTTAGACACTGATATTCTACAAGATCAAAAACTACACATGCAAACTATAGAATATTTACAGAATAATACTTAATTTGTTGTGGGATATTTGCTTTATTAATTCTACATACATCATTTAAATTCCTCTTTAGCCTGTGATTTAATTGACCATCTGTGTACAAAATAAATGTTTTAAAATTATATAAAATGTAAACACGTTGGCAAAGTTTGCATTATTTTGCAATCCAGGGACATACACTTACGCTTTTTAAAGTCTTAAATATTATCTTTTAATGTGGCCAGTTAGGTATATAATAAATAAGCTATTACGGTGATCAAACAATCACTATGTAGAATGTAGTAAGATTAGTCTTGTGAAGTTTGAGTTTCAATATACAATTTAGTCAGGATTTAGAAAAAACACAATTTGAAGAGTTAAAACACAGAAAATGATGGCAAGACTAATAATGAAATTATATTGCAAGGTTTAATTTTTACTACACTTAACTAAAAATGTTATATTGCAATGTCAGTGTTTCCTCTTCCTTTAAATATTTTTAGGAGTTTTATGCAGTAAAGGGTTTTGTTTGAACATATTTACAAATAATACACTTATGTTGACTCTAATTGTGTCTAAGCTGATACAGTATGATATCACATACAATCTAGATCAGGTTACATTTAGCCACCAATCAGCAAGCGCTACCCAGGGTGCTGAACCAAAAATGGTCCGGCTCCTAAGCTTACTTTCCTGCTTTTCCAAATAAAGATACCAAGAGAATAAAGAAAATTTGATAATAGGAGAAAATTAGAAAGTTACTTAAAATTGCTGCTCTATCTGAATTTATGAAAAAAAAATGAGTTTCATATCCCTTTAAACATAGTAAATATGACAGCCAATCTTATCAATGTCAAAGGGACATTAAGCACATACTTAAGTTGTTCCCCATGAATGTTATTTTTTAATTTACTTTTATTTAGTCAGATGTACATTAATCATTTATTTTGTTTTTTATTTGTTATCCTCCCAAGTATAAAAAGAGATCTGGAGTCCATACTGCAATTATTCTGAGATTGTCTATTGTCTGTGTATAGGATAATGCTAAAGTAAGTCTCACCCCCTCCTCAAAGGAACAAGAGACCCAGGGTACATACTGCAGTATCCTGAGATTGTCTGTGTGTATAGCAATGCTGCACTAAGGCTCACCCCCTCCCCAAAGGAACAAGAGACCAGGTGCATGATTACATATGCAGCGCAAGCTTCAGCATAACTGCTGAAACCCGCGTCACCCGTAATTTCTCCTTACACATCAGGGAATCACATATACTGCACCACCAGATTAAATACTGGCGTAAGTAGGCCAAACCTGCGAGGTACAGAAATGTGCGCAAATACACATATCTGGCTTTGCAAATAACTTATGCCAGTATTTAGTAAGCGTAAGTTGTTAAAAAAGAGTTGTTTTATGCAAATTAGTATATCACACGTAAAATCGAAAATGAAAGTAAGCGTCACGTAAATACGCCATTCAAAATCACTATATAAACCCATGTGCAACCTCCATTTTCTTCTGTGTGTTTGGATTGTTCTTTGAGCTACAACACACAGCCCAGGAGCGGAGGATTTAGTGAGTGTAGAGAGAGAGAGGTGCAATCATAATAATTAGTTAGGTCACATTGGTGGATTGAGGAGTACTTGGACACACACATATTTTCACTAATTGCACACATTTGCATACACATACACATACACCACACTTTTATTTTCTAACACATCACAGATTTTGTTTTGTTATTTACAGTGTGATAGGCTGAGTGCTTGGTTGTGATTTTGTGTGAGTGACAGGGAGTATGTGTGGTGTGAGTAGTGTTAGGATGGCAAGGAGAGGTAGGAAGGAAGGGAGAGGAGTGTCAGGGAGAGGAGGATAGGAGAGGACAGGAGGAGCAGTGGGCCCCCCGACAGGGAGTAAATTGAGTGGGGAGAGGGGAAGCCAGAAGGGATGATGGAAGGAGATAATCCCAAGAGCCACAGAGACCAATCACATCAAGGAGAGGGACAGAGAGTGCACATGGGGAGCTCAGGGAGGAAGCCAAGTGGCCACGGATGAGGAAGAGAGGATGAGATGTCCCAACTTCTCCTTTGATGAAAATTGTGCCCTAGTCAAGGCCATCATGGATAATTATGGTGACCTATTCAGCACGGAGATGGTTAAAGGCAGGCCAAAAAGAAGAAAGAGTGCATGGCTGGTGATAGAGGATGCTGTGAACAGTGTGTCCCAGCAGAGGAGGACTGTTGAGGGCCTAAAAAAATGGTGTAATGACTGCAAGAGGCACGTCAAGGAAAAGATGGGGCAGGAAGCAGTCCACAAATTGAGTACAACGCATGGCAGGAGATGATCAGCAGATCCCTGAGTACCACAGCAGTCCATGGACTTCCAGGGGCTCGTGACTCAGGGGTTCCAACAGCAGCACATCATGGTGGTGAGTAACATCCCATACACTTGTATTAAATGTAATTGCAAAACACTTCAATCACTCATGGACATGATGAGGAGCATGGGAGTTGGAGTTCTAACCATAACATATACAATTTGACTGTACATTACTACTACATAACACAATGCCATTCCTGATGTGATCTTGAATATTGAAATACTAACATGTCTCAGAGTAACACAAGCCACACGTCACATGTAGAGTAAGCTTTAAATGAACACTATAGCCATCACAATACATTTAGCTTGTACACATAACTATTGTAGGAAACACATCCCTGTGTAATGATTCTATTTAAATCACTCATAGACCAACTCACAATGTGCACATGCATGTAATAGAGTTTCACATGTGAATCAGTATAGGCCCTAGCATGTATCATTGTAAATTGTATGCCCACATGTACATATATCTGACTATACTAATCCCTCTCATACTTTAACTCCTCCACAGAACCACCTGTGTCAAGGACATGAACAGCACCCTATGTTCAACCGTCAGGGCCTTTCTCCATGCCACCACCACAATTCTACATTATTATCCTGAGATTGTCTGTGTATATGGCAATGGTACAGTGAGTCTCACATCACTTTATCCCAGAGAGACAAGAGACCAGGAGTGGGTACTATACTTATCCTGACATTGTGTATAGGGCAAAGCTACAGTGAGTATCACATCACATCTTACCAGAGGGACAGGGGACCAGGACTGCATACTCTAGTTATCCTTAGATTTTTTGGGGGGTTTTAAAGGGAAGGCTACAATGAGTATCACATTACCTCTTACCAGAGGGATAGGAGACCAGGAGTGCATACTGCAGTTATCCCTGATATTATCTGTATATAGGGTAGTGCTAAAGTGAATCTTACAGATGACCTTTACCCCGGTACAGGAGTCCCGAAGTGCATACTGTAGTTATACTGAGATTTTCTGTGTATAGGGCAAGGCTACATTGAGTATCACATCATCTTTCTCCAGAGGGACAGGAGACCAGGAGTGTATACTGCAGTTACCCTGACCTTGTCTGTGTATAGGGTGATTCTACAGTGAATGTCACATGTCACCTCCCCCCAAAGGGACAAGAGAACATAAGTTTATACTGCAGTATCCTGAAACTGTCTGCGTGTAAGGCAATGCTACAATGACCCCCACCCAGGGGGACAGACCAGGACTACATACTGCAGTTATCCTGAGATTGTCTGTGTATTGGGCAATACTACATTAAGTCTCACATCTGACCTCCACCCCAGAGGGACTAGAGACCAGACATACTGTAGATTTCTTGAGATTGTCTGTGTACAGGATAATGCTGCAGTGAGTATCACATGTAACCCCCCCCCCCCCCCAGAGACAAGGAGTGCTTACTGTAGTTATCCTGAGATTGCCTGTGTATATAGGACAAGGCTACAATGAGTATCATGCAGGGGCATATTATGGCCTAGGCCAACAAGGCCGGCAGATTTGGGGGGGCAGCACTTTTCAACATAAACTACATTAGAGCTTGACAACCTGGGCACTACCGGCGCCTTATAATGAGACCAAGATGCCCTGGTTTAGACGCAAAAGACACGTGCCTTAAAATGAGACCAAGATGACCTAGTTTGGACCCAAAAGACACCCATGGGTGCCCACCTCTTACCTATGCCAGCCGCTGCTTTCTGCAGAAAATTCCCAGCTGCAGCTTTTTGCAGGAAGTTCCCGCCCACTTGGCCTTGAAAGGATTCAGCTTCAAATTTTAGGGGCAGCTGAATCCTATTATAGGCAGGGAACTGCAAGAATACTGCATGGTACTGCCACACAGCCCCCCTTATGCTGTTCTCCTGCAGCCAGTGCCAAGAATGAGGTACCTGGAGGCATCTGCAATAGTGGTGCACAGCCGACAGACTATTGAGTTCCCAGCCTCTACTAAACCTACGCCTCTTACCCACATCCTCCCGCAGGAGCCCCAGGCGGACCAGTCCCCATCCTTCCGGGAAAAATGAGCAGCAAGTGCTTCTTCAAGTTGATGCCCTTTGTATGCTGGGTGGCTGCTTTAATTGCCCGTCACAGTGGCCGGGTCCTACAGCTGCAGATGGAGACTAAGGACCCGGTAGCTTCCTGCTCAATAACCTCAGACACCATCCATATGCAGCTGCCGCTAATGCTAGCTTAGAACCCGGAGCTGTTTGTGCTACAGGTAGGTGTAATGGCAGGGTTCATTCTCGCTTTATGGGGTTTCTTGCAATAAATAATAAACAATGACCCTTAAGAAACCTACATATTTTTTATAATCGTTCTTTCTTATCTTTTTTTTTTTAATCCCATTTATTACTTCATTTTCCTGTTATTCTACTTCTTTTACCTTAACAGAAGTAATTACAGGGCTGAATAAAAAAACAAAACAAAAGGGGAAAATATTTATTTAGACGTGCATTTCATGAGCCAATTTACTTAGAGCTATTTGCTTTTAACATCAGGTCATCAGGTCCACCATGTCAACTACTAGAAAAGAAAAAATACAAGGTGGATATATAAACTAGAAGAGTTTGACATTGTACACCCAAGGTAATATGCTATGTTTAAATACAAAATTAGCCCTCAATGAAGTGGTCTGTGGGGCACACATCTTTAACCAAAAAAAAGAGCTAGCCTGGATTGGCCAGGCTGACATATCACAGTATTCAGAATCTATTGCATTACCCTTCCGGGTTCCTTTTCGGCACAAAGATAGGATGGACGTAACCTGCAGTTTAGACCTAACCAAACCCAATTGTCTCATCTGTATAACCTTGTCTCAATGTCTTTCTTTGAATACCCTGTACTGTATTATTATTTTTCTCCAAATAAAGCTCTTTCTTTAAAAAACAAATTAAAAAAAAAATAAAATATATATATATATATATATATATATATATATATACTGTGTGTGTGTATATATATATATATATATATATATATATATATATATATATATATATATATATATATATATATATATATATATATATATATATATATATATATATATGAAATGTGTCTGTATAGACAGGTAATCACTGAGGTAACTGATTACCATTCAAGAAAAAATGGACCTAGTTTATATTGTAACCCCCAAAAGCCTGTATGGGCCCTTATTTCACATTTGGCTACCCTTGATGACACTTTAGTAGTAACATTTTTTTTTTTTTTATTGAGGACAAACCAAAAAACATACATCATGTTTGAAATAAATGATGTACACAATATTCAAATTATGTCTGAAAAAGATTGTGTAAGAAAGATTGTAGTCCTCATATTCCCCCCTACCCCCTTATTACAGCAAGTTAGGTCACTCATGGACCAAATTAAGATGAGCTTGTTAGAGTCCAAGGGGTTAATATTGTACTATAAGTGAAGCTGAAAAAGAAAAGAAAACTGCATCTAGTTGAAGGTTATAGCTGAAGTGACACAAACATATACATTTTAGATGCTGATGCCAAAACTGAACATAGAAGAACACACAAACAACTTATAAGTATACAGTTAACCAGGGTACTATAACTTAACTTCTTATAAGTCTCAATGTCCTGAAGGGAAAATCTAATGACCATCCGTGAGGCCGTATGGAATAGTTATGTTCTATAATGAATGATATAGAGAATCACTTCATATTCATATTGGCTACCATATAAGTTTACTCTAGGCATAGGTTATTATATTACATATTGAGATTGTGTCGTGCATGGAATGGTTGTGATACTATAGAGGTAAAGCGCTCTTTATGTTATATGTAGTATTATTTTTAAACTGTTCTCTCTGCAGCCAGAAAGGACATCAACCATTTGATGGTTCTAATGGCCCATTTTCTAAAAGTACAATCGGGGGCCCCCCACTAACCCCCAGATGAAGCATAGGTATATAGAGGGCAATATAGAGCATATTAGTATGTGTGCTGTGGATGATAACTAAAATACCTCTCCAGTACTTTTAGGTTCATTTGTATATATATTTTAGATTTATACCGCAGAGTGAATAGGTGCATAAATTGTTAAGTTTGCAATAAGGAATATTTAAAACTGTAGAACTAAATAGCCTATTAATTAACATTTTTATAGTAAACCCTTAAACTTTTAAAGTCAGATCCTCAAAGGGCCGGTAAACCTAGAAAATAATGTTATATAATTCTGCATATACATGTAAAATATGACTACATTACACATGGAAATTAAGCACATAAAGTATGTCCATGCATAACATTTTACATAGATCAGTGTGCAGCATTTTTGTTAGTGTGTTGTAGGGATCTACGTCCCAGACTTTTGTCTGTTTACAGAGGCCCGGATGGGGATCGTCCTGTAAATTGTGGTAGGACAGACCTGGCAGGGTTGAGATCTTTAGGGGTATATAGGCAGTTAGCTCTTTGAGTATGTTTAAATCGTTCATAGATGTGCGTATGATCGATTGTATAGCGTTACCCTTTGCTCCATTGTTATGGGTGTAAACAGATCCAGAACGAGTATCGCTGGTTTTTGCTGTTATCTCGGAGTCCTCCCCAAGCTCCCTTAAGAATATAGGAGTCAGCACAGCCCGTCCGGATTGCAAAGGCCACCGTGTACCTTCAGCTTGAGTCGCGGATGATGAGCAACAGATACATTCAGAATCCCATGGAGAGCAAGCGTGCCTCTCTAAAGAACAAAGAAGGTAGGTTGAAGGGGAGCGGGTACTCTCCGTGTCTTTCGTTGTAGGATGCGACCCTTGGATTGCATGCGTTGGGATCTCCTGAGGTATATACTTCTGTTGACTGTTAGACATTGTAATAGCCCGCATGGTCATCGAGTCCTCTGTCCTAAAGCTTGTGTCAGAGGTTCTGGTAGTAGCTGGCTGCATTATAGGTGTATCAAAGCGTCCCGATAGAAAATCGAATGGTGCTCTTTCAAGTAAGTTTAATAACCGTTTTTCCAGGCAGAGGTTGATACGAGACATAGGATCTGGTTTCCACTCTGTAGCCATTATTAGCGCAACGTGGTATGCGTAATGTAGGTGTTCCCTGTTCTTTTCTATTGCTCTTTGGAGATGTTAGGTAGAATATACAGGGTTAATTGCAAAAATTCTCTATACTTAGCTTCGGCAAGGAACTCGGGTTACCGAGGGGGGGTAGCGCTGCCTTTTATGAGCTGCCACCCTAGGCCTCAGTTGTCCTGTACCTCACTCCGACTTCAAGAACACAGCCAATTTCTTAAATATTGCCAAGCTACTAGGTAGCACAATTATAAGAGTTGTTGATAACTGAAATTTGCTGTTGGATGGCTCTGATGTCGTCGGTTTATCAGAATTTCAGTCAGAGCTCCGGGATTGTGCGACCATTCAAGATCGTAGTTAGTAAATGCCCTCTTTTTTAGTTTTTTTTTATTTGTCACAGCTATCTCCCATGCCATGAAATATAAATGTAATAATGGTATATTCTGAGTCTGTTGGGCCTGCTGAAAAAAATATATATAATTTGTGTGTCACTCACTGAAATTTGACTTACAATAGTGTTTAAAGGTAAGTAGCTAGAAAAAAAACTCAAAATTGGCTTAGCACAGGAGTGTGAAAAAAAAGCTAAGCCGCGGAATGGTTCTAAGAACCATAACAATTGTATTCTTCATAAGTTTCTTTACTTAAAGCAGCAATATAGCAGATAAAACACAAGTATGTATTTAGAAGTGCTCAAAGGCTAAAGGTGTAAAAGGTATTGCTATATTGCTCTATATGGAAACTATAAACAACCCAAGATATAGAGAAAGTTAATATTTATTTTACCTGATGTGTGAAATATATATATATACTGTACTATACAAACTATGTATTGAGAAATTGTAGCAATAAACAGTAAAAAAAAATAATAAAAAAGACAAAAAGTAAAAAATATATATATATATTGCCATCACTAAATGTCAATGAAACTGAGTATACAAAGTTGCCGAATATTTAGTGTCCCAGGCAATTGTATAAATCCAGACCACGGAATATACAATGTTGCTGAATATTTTTTGTCCCAGGCAATTGTATTAATCCAGACCACGAATCAGTGAGTATATATGAGCAATATTGCCAATACCACCTTTTCACCTGTTTGGTGTAACATTGCCAATACCGCCTTTAATATTAATTAAAGAACCGTGACCAATGGAAAAGTTTGCCTACATTTAAAAGGAAGTACTGGACTGCAATTTCTTCATCTTGAAAAAGCCCTCACGTAGGGAGAAACGCATTGATGTTTTGCTATATGCAGCCAGAATAGTTTTCACTATTTGCATTTTCTGCTAAAGTACTCTCTGTTAAAAACAGAGGCTTTATTAGGACTTTGTCCAAGACTTTCATCCAGGTCGGAATACCGTAAAATCAGGTATAACACCCCCCAAAACCAGTGACAACGCTCGCAAAGTCTGCACTGTTTGGTGCCAAAGACAAGTTCAAGTTCTGCTGAAATATCTTTATAGACACCTTCAAGGATCCTCTAGTATCCAGCATGCTATTGCACTAAGAGCGGATACCTTTTTAATACTGAGAGCGGATACGCGGACCAGCTGAAGTGTTTGAATGTAACACTATCTAATTGGACCGGAGCAGCTTACAAGATCCGACACACGTGACCTAACGGCGAAAGGCACAGTACATACGGAGTTTAAGCAGCTAGTAAGTTTTGTTTGTGTGATCCTGTGCTTACTATCACTCTGTCATCCAGGTACTGTGTAATATTATTATTTACTTAAGGACTGCTCATATATACTCACTGATTTGTGGTCTGGATTTATACAATTGCCTGGGACAAAAAATATTCGACAACTTTGTACACTCTGTTTCAATTACTTTTTAGTGGTGGCAATATATATATATTTTCTAATTTTGGTCTTTTTTATTATATGTTTATAATCGGAGATGTCCGATTTTTTTAATGTTTATTGCTACAATTTCTCAATATACATAGTGCTGCTATTGGATATAATCTCTGAATTCAGCAAATTTTCGGGCTATAAAATTAATCTTAAAAAAAATCGGAAATTCTTTGGATAGTGAAAAAAAAGACAGCTTAATGTTGAACCCTTTTATGCAAGCCGATAGGAAAATTAATTGATCCGCAACTTAAAACGATTAAAAAATTAAGGATATAATATAACCTAGACAAAAATCCCTTTTTTGCCTATCTTCGGGTTCAGCATTTTATATCGAGCCGTAGACTGTCAGACTGAATCCCTTGGTCCCTGGGGGACCTTGACGTCATTATTAATCGCTTTAGCTCTGGGCAGCATTCTATATCTATGATATACAGTATAACCTTTTAATATCCCAAGATGCAGAAGATAAAATGGCAGATCTCTTCTACCAATGGCGCATAGATATTCCTGATCTTAAAATGTAATGCTTTAATAAGAGTTTCTATACTGTAACTAAGTATACTAAGGCAATCGCTACTAGAGAAGCCCTTATAAGAATATTAAATAGATCATATATTACCCCCCAAAAATGGCCAAATGGTATCCTCAGGGCAATAATCTATGCTCCAGATGCAGTAAACCAGCATCAGACCTACGTCACGCTTTTTTTCTGTGCGCTAAAATTAAAAAATTCTGGATGCAAATTACATTATGGTTAAACAGAAATTTTCAGAACATTTAATTAACTTGGCAATTCTAGTTGCAAGACAAATGATCCTGAAAAGGACAAAAAAGCACCAACTATATCAGCCTTTTTTAAAAATGTTATTTCAATTAGCGGTTGAACAACAAGACCCAGCTATATACTCAGATAATAATTTAAAAGCATTTTTAACAAAGTGGGAGAAAGTTATATTATCACTCTCTATTGAGACCCAAATACAAATATTAGATCTTTTCTGTGCCTCCCCTCTCTTCCACCAACTATTGCAGCTGGATTATTACCCCCCGCATTAGCAACAAATTCTTGTATAACCAACTATTAAATTTTTTTTTTTCTTCTTTCCCCTTGTTTTTTGTGTCGATTGCTTGTCTTCCATGTGGATGTGCTGCATTTGCTAGATTTTTTTTTTTAAATGCCTAGTTCTTTTGACTAGGATATAATAGGTTTGATTACAAACATAGTAACATAGTAGATGAGGTTGAAAAAAGACCAAAGTCCATCGAGTTCAACCTATACAAATCTAAAATATATACAAAAAACTCCAGTTAATCTTAAATAATCCCACTAAAAGGTGACCCATTTAATACTAGCAATCATATCCATGAATTTTGTTTATAGACAGAAATGTATCCAAATAATTTTTAAATGTATCTAGGGTATTGGCATTCACTACTTCCTTTGGTAATGAGTTCCACACTTTTATTGCTCTTACAGTGAAAAAACGTTTCCGTTGCAGGAGATTAAATCTCCTTTCCTCCAACCTTAAATTGTGACCTCCGGTCACAAACAATTTTCTTGGAATAAACAGAGCTTCTGCCATCTCTGTATATGGGCCTTGAATATATTTATATAAAGTAATCATGTCACCTCTTAAGCACCTTTTTTCTAAAGAAAACAGACCCAGTTTGGCTAGCCTCTCCTCATAGGTTAAATTCTCAAATCCCCTTATTAGCTTTGTGGCCATTCTCTGAACTTTTTCTAGTTCTGCAATATCTTTTTTTGCGATTGGTCCCCAGAACTGCACTCCATACTCAAGGTGAGGTCTTACCAAGGCTTTATATAGTGGCAGAATTATGCTTTCCTCCTTTGAGTCAATGCCTCTTTTAATACATGCTAGTATCTTATTAGCCTTTGACGCTGCTACCCTGCATTGTGCACCCATCTTTAGCTTGTTATCTATTACTACCCCCAAATCCCTTTCCTCCTGTGTTTGGCTAAGTCTTGTCCCATTTAAATAATACGTTGCCTGCTTATTTTTACTTCCAAAATGTAGAACCTTGCATTTTCCCGTATTAAATCTCATTTTCCATTTACCTGCCCATACTTCTAATTTTTGCAGGTCCCTTTGTAACGAAAGTTCATCCTGCTCTGACCTAATGACCTTACTTAATTTAGTATCATCTGCAAAAATAGAGATCTAGCTATTTAATCCTAGCTCCAAGTCATTTATAAAAATATTAAAAAGAATAGGACCCAGCACTGATCCCTGGGGTACTCCACTGATTACCTTTGTCCAATCTGAGTATGATCCATTTACTACTACTCATTGCTCCCTATCTTTTATCCAGTTATTTATCCACAAACTAACATTTTCAGCTATTCCCAGTCCCTTAATTTTGTGCATTAAACTCTCATGTGGCACTGTATCAAATGCCTTTGCAAAATCTAAGTATATCACATCAACTGATTCCCCTTTATCTATATTTTTACTTACTTCCTCATAGAATCTAATTAGATTAGTTTGATATGATCTATTTCTCATAAAACCATGCTGATTAGAACTCATAATCTTGTTTACACAAATATGCTCATCAATATAATCCTTTATAATCCCTTCAAATATCTTCCCCACTATTGATGTCAGACTAACTGGTCTATAGCTTCCCGGATCATCCCTACTTCCCTTTTTGAAGAGTGGCACCACATCAGCTTTACGCCAATCCTTGGGTACCATGCCTGAGGATAATGAGTCTTGAAAAATTAAGAGTAGAGGTTTGTCTACAATATGTAAATAACTCCGAATGGTTCCTCTCATGCTTGAAAATTATTTGTTTATGTATCACATCTATTTATTTGAGAACATTTTCCAATTCCTGATTAACTACAATTGCTCTGGAAGAATTTGATTCATGGTAATTCTATATGGTGTATATTGTATGTTTTATGCCAAATTAATAACATAGACCTGTTTCTGCATCATTGCAATTTATTGTTAAGGACTGATGCTCTAACTGGTAGCTACAACCCTTTGAACACTAACTTATTTAACTTACACTCTAATAATAATAAACACACGGACACAGAGAGCTGGGTATAAGACCATATCATGGTCATGTTTATTTAACATTTAAACAAACCTGACTTCAACTGAAGTCATAACTAAACACTTAACTCGTGGCGGCATTCGAGGCCTAGTAAATTAGTAATAATAGCTCCATATGACTAGAGGTCGCAGCCAGGTGTTATGGAATTGCAAAGGGGGGCCGCAAAACGAGGCTCCACCCCATTCCGTCTATGAGGCGCAGACGTCCTAAAGGATCTTCAGCCAGCAGACCCGTGGGGTGGGGGCCCCCCAGGTCACGACCTGAGGACATCTCCCTTGCCCATTAGCCCGACTGTCACCCTTACAGACTATGCCTTCAGGTGTTTATGGCCACGACCTCCCGCCGTAGGAGATAAAAATTGGCTTTCTTGCTTCCACCTATAAGGCACTGATAGGAAAAAGCCTTGCAGCAATTACCACCAAGAAGCACCTAAATTACAGCCAAGGTCTTACATCGATTAGGCCAACTAACCCTATCCCCGCCTTTAGCCTACTAAACCAGCAATCAATAGGAAGTCATTTGCCTGAATGACGTTATTGAACTGTTAGCACTATAGCCAACGAGCGAGGGGGTTGGGAGGGAGGGAGGGAAACTTACTTCGTTGAAAATCCCTGGAAGAAGAGGCAGGATTCTTCTAGAACTACCCTTATAACTGGTAAGTCTAAGACCTCCCCTTACTTTGCAACATTGTTGCTAACACACTGCACCAGGGATTTTCACTACCTTGTAATGCACAGGCCGTTAACTCTGTTACAGGAGACCTTGCTACCTTACACTCCCCTTTGTATAGATGTTATGGTCTTTTCTGTATCTGGAATTGGATTGTAAATACATTTAAAAAAATACAACTCTTCAGTACCTATTCTGCCAAGAGAAGAGTAAGCACAACAGTATAAAAATAAATAAAAAGTAATGCAAAACAAACTTAGTGTTCCAATTTAAGTAAATATATCAAATGTTGTCCAGATTATGTCCAAAATGTAATGTCTCTAAATGATGTGACTCTCAAAATGGAAAGAGCATTTCACATTTGCCTCTGGGTCAATAACTGTACATAGTAATTACTACGATCAATGAATTGTGATAAACCTACAAGTATAATGCTGTTATAACACATAGCATTGTAATGCCAATCATGTATGTTGAGGGCACTCATTCTCCACATATGTATATAGGGATGTTCGTTACCGGAGGACTCATCCATGTATCTTGTTACATTGTACTCTAAACAGGTTGTATTTACACAAATCCCTCTGATGATTGAGATGGCTGAGAATATATCATCATTTCAACCGCATTGATTAGATAGGATAGCGTATATAAAGCAGCCCCAATGCTTACATAGATGCTATAGATGTGTATGAGATATATATCCAATTGTAGTTATATTTTTGGAATATGTGAACAAGTGTTCAGTCTAGCAAATCGTGATTTACAAACAAATAAAAAAAGACATACAAGAGTGTAACGACATGGGTAGAAGAAAAACAAATGTTTCTTCAAGGTGTTTATATATATATATATATATATATCACATTAATTTTATAGAGATTTAAGATAAAGCTTTGTTGAGGGGTATTGTGTAAACCCACAGAACATTGATTGCTAAGCTGCAGCTAAATGACGATTATCCTAACATTTGTGACGGTATAATCTAGATTTTATTAAAGAGACAGAGACGAGTATTTTGCAATAACTTTCCATTTACTGAACAGACAGCAATTAAAAGCATTGAAAATTTTGAATAAATAATACAGAAAAATTCAACCAATGATATCACAGTAACAGGTTATGCAACCAGATAACAGCCAATAATATCACAACCAAAGGTATAAGAGGTCACAGTCCAAACAGCTAATCCTCTTTGAACTTTGCTGCAAATAACAAAAAGAAAATAGGAACAAAAAAGAAACAAAACTCAGATACACAGGCAAATGGACAAAACAGAATAGTGATGAAAACAGAAAACTTGATTGACAGAAGTTGATTCCACAGCTGATGAGAAACTTCTTGAAGATATCTTGAATCTCTTCGTAATGTAGAAGAATTCTGAGAAATTGAATCAGACACCCAAGTTTGATTATTGTTGGAATCCGGGATTTGCAGAATTCTGGGCTGAAAAAGATAAAATGTAAATAATAATAACATAATATAAAATACACCCATAAGTAATTGGGAGGGAAAAACATGTATTAATATAATTAAATATATATATGAAAAAAGGGAGGGAAAATACTCGTCTCTGTCTCTTTAATATAATCTAGATTATACTGTCACAAATGTTAGGATAATCGTCATTTTATTACAAGGACAGAGACTCCTATTTTGCAAGTTTAAAGCAAAACAATTAAAATAAAAGGCTATGTTGAATTGAAGAAATTGGTTTAAAATAAAACTGACGGAATACCGAATCCGAGGACCAATCTGCTGCATTAAGGATCTCTTGTAGTGAAGCGGATTTGATAAAAGCCTTAGAAGCAGAAGCTCCTCTAACCGAATGAGCTGAAAATTTGTCTTCTATTCCTGCTAAAGACATGATCCACTTAACCCACCTACTTATGGTAGTAGTAGAAACTGATAAATGAGGAGAAACAAAAGAAATAAGTAGTTGAGAAGAGGAGGAAGATAACCTGAATGGTAGTAAGGTTCTGGATTCATACTCCTTTAGGCAAGAAACCACACATAATTTAGGGTAGTCAAAAAATTAAGGATAAAAGATAGAAGAGGATAAAGATTTTGTTCTTCTAGACAAAGAAAGAACAACACCTTGAGGAGTAAACATCCTAGAATTATAATCTATAGCTCTAACATCAGATACTCTTTTACATGAGAGTAAACATAATAAAGAAGCTAATTTACAAGTTAATTGCTTGAGAGAAAGATCTTTATTGAAAGGCCAATCATTAAAAAGATTAATTAATAAATCCACATCCCAAAAATAAGAATGTTTAGGAGCCGGAGGCTTCTTGACTCTTATAGCCTTAAGAAGTTTTTTGACTGAAGACAATTGTCCAATAGGAATATTAGATACAGTACAATGTCCAGCTGATATTGCCGATCGAGCAATATTAATAGAACTATATGCAAGACCTGTTTTAAAAAGAGAAGTTAAATAATTAATGACTTCATTTACAGGAGCTGAAAAGGGATCCAAATTTCTGCTACTGCACCAATCAGACCATCTGATCCATGCATATCTTATAGTTTCTTAGTACCTGGTGCCCAGGAATCTCTGAGTAGAGATTTAGCTTCTTCCGAAAGTCCTTCGAATGACCAGGAACCCCTGAAATCATCCAAGCAATCAGTTGAAGGGATCCTTGAACAACTAGGTTGTGAGGTTGTCCTGTCGGATCTAATAAAAGATCTTGTTGTAGAGGAAGAAGGAGAGAAGGAAGATATGACATCTCTAGAAGAGCCGGAAACCAGGATTGGGCCGACCACCAAGGAGTTATGAGGAGAATTGAAATAAGATTTCTCCTGACATAAGATATTGTCTGAGGAATCATTGAAAAGGGAGGAAACGCATAAGCTCCCTTCTCTGGCCAAGTCTGAAGAAAAGCATCCGTCGCTAGAGCAAAAGGATCTGGTCTCCAACTGTAATATGGAGTCAGTTGATGATTCAATCGAGAAGCAAAGAGATCTATTGAGAAAGGACCTCTGCGATAGAACAGAATTTGAAAAATGTTGGAATTCAGTTTCCAATCGCTGGAGTCCTGAAGATGACGAGAACCCCAATCTGCCATGATGTTGTTTTGGCCTGGAATATATTCTGCTTGAATAAAAATGTTGCGATCCAAACAAGAATGGATAAAATCTGAAGTTAGATCTGACAATATTTTTGATGTAGTACCTCCTAAACGGTTGAGGTACCTGACAGCAGAAATATTGTCCATCTTGAGTAAGACAGAAATAGGACTATCTGAATGAATGAAACTCTTCACAGCAAAAGAACCTGCTAAAAGTTCTAAACAGTTTATATGAAGATTCTTTTCTTCTGAAGTCCATTTTCCACCAGTGATGGAAGAACCCAATCCGGCTCCCCATCCTGAATTGCTGGCATCTGACTCCAAAATTATTTCGGGAGAACAACCAAAAATTGCTCTCCCATTCCAAGCCTCTAAATTGGCTAACCACCATAATAACTCCAATCTTGCTTCTTCTGACAAGGAGATCTTGTGAAAATAAGAGAAACCTTGTCGGAGATAAAAAATCTTCAATCTTTGAAGAGCCCTGTAATGAAGGGGAGCCGGGAAAATTGCTTGAATAGATGAGGAAAGAAGACCAATAATACGGGCTAAGGTCCGAATTGGAAAGAAAGGTCTCTTGAGAAGGTAAGATATCTCTTTCTTGATTTTGTTGATTTTGTCTGAAGGAAGACTCAAAGTTGCAGATTGTGAATCTATAAGAAATCTCAGAAATTTTAGAGACTGAGAAGGATGGATCTCTGATTTGACGAAATTGATAACAAATCCTAAATTCTGAAGGAGATTTATAGTTAGTTTGAGATGAGAAATCAAACAATGACGATCCTGATGCATGATAAGGATATCGTCCAAATAAATTATAAGGCGAACACCTCTCATTCGAAGCCAAGCAACTACAGGACGAAGAATTTTTGTAAATGCCCAAGGTGCAGAAGAAAGCCCAAAAGGAAGGCATGTAAATTGCCAAAGGTTGTTTTTCCATAGAAATCTCAAAAAATTCCTGAAAGAATGATGAATGGGGAAAGAAAGATAAGCATCTTTCAAATCTAAACAAACTAACCAATCCTTGGAAAAGAGACAGTCTCTGAGGAGATGAATTCCCTCCATTTTGAAATGATTGTACTCTAGATGAAAATTTAGATTTCTTAGATTTATAACAGGGCGAAAAGATCCTTCTTTCTTTTTTACCAGAAACATATTGCTGATGAAAGAATCTTTTCCTGATGGAGCTAGTTCTATAGCTTGTTTTTTGTCTAAATTTGATATCTCTTGGTCTAGTAGAAGATAGTCTGAAAGGGAGAAGAATATTGGATTTGGAGGAACAGACTGATAAGGAATTGATATGAAATTTAGATGGAGACCTGATACTGATTGGAGTATCCATGGGTCTTGTGTTATACTCTTCCAATTGTGAATAAATAGGGCAAGTCTGCCTCCTACTTTTTGAGGGGAAAAAGGTATGAAATGATAAGTGTTCAAACTTACTTGAGAAAGGTCTTCTAGAAGGTCTTCCTCTAAATGATCTTGTTGGCCATTGTCTGCCTCTTGTAGGAAAGAAGTTGTTGAAAGAAGTTGATGGTACTTGGTTGTTTTGGTAGAAGGGCCTTGAGGAGAATGCTGAACGGCCAGGAAAGCGGCCCCTTCCTTTCCCAGCCCTGTCAAAAACTCTATTGTTTTGATTGAATATTTTCTTTGTTTGAGTTTTAATTTTATTAAGTGAATTTAGGGATGAAACATAATTGGACAGTTCTTTTAGTCTTGCATCTCCAAATAAAAAGCCTTTAGTTTTTCTACCCATCTCTTTGGGGGCAAAGTCTGACAATTTGGGCTCAATCTTCCTAAGTAAAATTCTCCTTCTTTGACAGGATAAGGCAGAGTTGGAATCTCCAATTAAATACACCAATCGCTGAACCCATTGTTTAATCACAACAGGATCAACTTGAGAATTTTTTGAAATTACATCCTCAGATAATTCCAATAATTTAGTCACTGGACCTAGAGTATCCAGCAATTTATCCTGACAGGCCTTTAAAAACCTGTCAGGTCCTTTTCTGATATTAACATTTTTTGATCCAATAAACTTCAATAAATTGAGGTCAATTTCTGGAGTGGCATGGGCCAAACTGGGTAACTCTGGTCTAGGACATTCCGCCCTTAAAATACTTTTAGATTTTTTAGAAAGGGGTCTTCTTATATAGAAAGCAATAAATTTGGATACTCTTTTTGATGCTCTCCAATTAGATGACCTGGGATGTTCTATATCATCCGGATCTAAATAAGATTCCTCAGCATTAGCTAATAATCTAGGTTTTTTGGACTTAGACTTTTTAGATCTCTTATATTTAGGGGAATCGTCATCAGAGGACGATGAGTCCGAAACATCCTCAAAAATTGAATCTTTATCATCATAAATTTTATCAGAAGTATAGGAGTCGTTAGACTCAGTTGTTGAATCAGAGTCAACATCAATTTTGAGCTTAGGTTTTTGTTTTCTGGTTATAAAAGAAGTGGTATCAGAATCCCCAGAGGAATAATTTTCAAAAAAATTTATAAGCGCGGACTCATTGTCTGAATTAGACAGACTTATTTAATTTGTCAGTAGAAATGACAGAAGAGTTATCATTAGTATTAGAATTTAAATGTTTTCTTTTACATGTCACTTTTTTGGGGATAGTGCCAGAGAAATTAACTGCAGCCATGACAGACTGAATTTGTTGCTGAAGACAAGTCATAGAAGACATAATGTCTTGCAAAGATTTATTAGAAACTTCAGATATGTTTTCATTAGACATTTTAAAATAATATATGAATTTAGATTTATATCAATTTTTTTAAATATATAATTTAAGCTTTAAATTAAATATCTTTGTTGGAAATATGGGGAATCAAATCTAGGACCTTGTGAACTAAAGGCTGACAAGAAAACCACACAGCTAAACTATTGTTTGAAAAATTGGCAGGCTAAGAGATATTAGACAAGTAAAATAAGATACACTTTGAAAAAATAAAAAACGATTTGCAACAAAAGTTGCCAAACCCAAAATCTAATGAGAACCAGAGGGGGAATATTGCAGCTGACAGGCTGAGGCGGGTCTGAGGGCGGGAAAAGAAAAAAGTGATGCGTCACTAACAGGGGGGCGGAGAAAGTAGCCGACAGTGAAGAAAAGCCTGACAAAGGAGGTAAGAGGCAACGGAGCAACAGGGAGTAAAGGAAACGAACGAAAATGATAATTAAAGTGATTATAAACAAATACCCAATATATTTAACAAACTGTCACAAGGATTATCAATTACAGATAAGTAATATATTGTGTAAACAAAAACGCTATAGGGGTGAAAAGTTGGAAAAAACAAGATAAAAAGAAAATATGCATAAAACAAATAATAATAAAAACAAATGAAGAAAGCGCAATTTATTTTATTTAAAAAATGAAATTCAAATAATACTCAACGTCTGTTCAGCAAAATGAAAAGAGGATTAGCTGTTTGGACTGTTACCTCTTATACCTTTGGTTGTGATATTATTGGCTGTTATCTGGTTGCATAACCTGTTACTGTGATATCATTGGTTGAATTTTTCTGCATTATTTATTCAAATTTTTCAATGCTTTTAATTGCTGTCTGCTCAGTAAATGGAAAGTTATTGCAAAATATTAGTCTCTGTCCTTGTAATAAAATCAGGGGGTAGTGCAGCCTATCAGCAAGTGAGAGTCAGAAATGTACAAAAATAAACCACTACATTAATTTATTATTGTGCCATTGCATGCATATAACTGTTCTTAACCCCTGCTGCAAAGGGAGTCCGCTCCAGAGCAGTAGTGCACTACTGGGAGCTAGCCGAACATATTTGGTGAGCAAATGACGAGACAAACTTAAACACTAAGCACAGGCTAGCTCCCAGTAATGTATTGGTTCTGCTGAGGATAGAAGCATATTATTTTCAATAAAGGATATTAAAGGGACAGTCAACGCCAGAATTTGTTGTTTAAAAAGAAAGAAAATCCCTTTATTACCCATTCCCCAGTTTTGCATAACCAACACTTTTTACTGTTGTGATTACCTTGTATCTAAACCTCTGCAAACTGCCCCTTTATTTCAGTTCTTTTGACTGACTTGCATTTTAGACAGACAATCAGTGCTTACTTCAGGGTAACTCCATGTGCATGAGCTCAATGTTATCTATATTAAACACATGAACTAATGCCCTCTAGTGGTCAAAATGCATTCAGATAAGAGGCAGTCTTCAAGGTCTAAGAAATTAGCATATAAACCTCCTAGGTTTAGCTTTCAACTAAGAATACCAAGAAAACAAAGCAAAATTGGTGATAAAAGTAAAAATTGGAAAGTTGTTTTAAATGACATGCCCTATTTAAATCATGAAAGTTTATTTTGGACTTGACTGCCCCTTTAAAGGACCACTAAATACTGTAGACTTACATAATTACCTGTACATAATTAAAAGATAATGCAATGACACACTGAATTTCAAAGCAGTAGATTTTTTTTATTCTCCCCATTTGCCAGCTTCCTGTATTATGTGAGACATCAGCCAATCATAGATTAGTATACATATACCCTGTGAGCTTGTGCACATGCTCAGGATTTTGTTCTCCAGAAAGTATGAATATATAAGACTGCAAAATGTGATAATAGAAGTAATTTGGAGTCTTAAAAATTATGCTCTTAATTATGAGCATTCAATTTTCACTTTAGGGTTCCTTTAAAGGGACAGTCTACCATAGAATTGTTGTTGTTTTAGAAGATAGATAATCCCTTTATTACCCATTTCCCAGTTTTGCAAAACCAACAGTTATAATACACTTTTTGCCTCTGTGATTAACTTGTATCTAAACATCTTCTGACAGCCCCCTGATCACATGACATTTTATTGACTTTTATTTTAGACAATTAGTGCAGTGTCTGCCACAATTCACGGGCGTGCTCACAATGTTATCTATAGGGTTTACATGAACTAGCTCTCCCCTGCTGTGAAAAACAAATACAAAAGCATGTGATTAGAAGCGGCCTTCAAGGGCTTAGCAATTATGAGCCTTCCTAGGTCTAGCTTTCAACTAATACCACCAAAAGAACAAAGCAAAATTGGTGATGAAAGTAAATTGGAAAGTTGTTCAAAATGACATGCCCTATTTGAAACATGAGTTTTTTTTGGACTTGACTGTCCCTTTAAGTTTGACAAGCGAATTAAAAAAAAAAAAAGTCATTACTCTGATTCATACAAGTTTGATTTTCCTGCTCCTTTCATGTATACTTGCACATTGCTGTTGGTGAAAATCTCTCACTATGTATGAAATATATAACAATGTATTATTTTGGTTAAGACCCCCAACTTCCAGTATGTTAAAGGGGCATAAAAGTCCCTATAATGAACATAAGGAAAATTTAAACTAAAACATTGCCATTCATCTCCTGGAAACTGATGCCTAGGACAGTTTAAAAGGTTGCATTACTTTGGTAAAGTCTAAAACGCTAGCTAGAGGAACCCCCTGCTAATCAGAGCTCATACTTTAGTACAGGTTATGAAACTAGAGGTATTTGTTACTTGTTTTTGGGAAACCACCAAAGTATAAAATGGCTTTGTATTTTCAATGTTAAAACACAAATCTAAACACTTCACCTTCACATGCAAATGTAAACCTGCCCAGTAGATAAAATGCCACTATGGCCGTATGGCACAGATTGAAAACGGAAGCTTTTTACAAAAACGTAATACTTTAAACGTTTTCTATTTATGCAATCACATTTAGAGGAATTTTATACTTGCAGACTGTCAATGTGCCAAAAGGTAGTCTATATGTAACTTACTACAAAAGCAGCTATTGCTTTTTTTACTACAATCTCTGTATCTAAACCGCCAACTCCCATCACCGCTACCATAAAGTGATTGCTTTGCCAACAGCAACATTGACAGACCACCTTAAGAAAATTGAGATCACAGTTAAGCCAAGGGTGGAACGTGTAATATGAAGATTTTTGCTGCAGTATGAATGTTTTACTTTCATGTTTAAGAGGTTTACATTGAGTGCTCTTTGCACATCTCTTAGAATTTTTAGATTGTTTCCTTCTAATATTCACTATATATATATATATTTGAGGTCAGGCAATAATGTTGGATGAGAAGGTCAGGCTTGCTATAAGCATTCCAGTGCAGGCCACTCTGTTCCTCCACACAGTCATGGATAACACTATGCACAGCATCTGCCCCACCCAGATCCTTCCATCAGACTGCTAGGGTGAAGCATGGTCCATCCCTCCAGATATGAACCATTTCCATTGCTCCTGAGTCCAGTGACACCATGCTTTACACCACTTCAGCTGACACTTGGCATTACTCATATTGAGGCTTGTGTACTAATTTCATGAATCTCCCGATGGACACCGCTTTGAGTTTGTGTGGTCTAGTAGGGATTAAGTTTGTCATAGGATGCCACAAGTCAGTTAATCAGTGTCATGTTTAAAGTCAGGTAGTACAGTCATACTTAAGAGCTCTATGTTTGTCTATTGAGAATAAAGCGACAGTACACCAAAAGTTTTAGTATTTTAAAAGTTATTCCCTTTACCATTCCCCAGGTTTGCATAACCAACACATACTTTTTATTTTTCTGTTAAAAGACCTGACTCCTATAGAGCACAATGTCATCTATATGTCACACATGAACTAACCTTCTAGCTGTTAAGAACTGAAATGCATTTCAACAAGAGGCAGCCTTTAAGGGCTTAGAAATAAGCTTGCAATGAAACCCAATGGAGGAAAGTAAATTTTCTAAACCTAAATTGGAAGTTTGTTTAACCTTTAATAATTCTGATAGGGCATGTCATTTTAATTTGGACTTTAGTGTCCCTTTAAGGCTATGTACTTAATCCTATGCACCTTTCAGCAATGAGTGGCTTAAACACATGAAATTAGTATGGGGTGTCCATGCAGAAAGTAGCACAGTAGCCCAAAGTGTAACCTACTTTAGAACAAATGTCTACCAGATTGATATGCTCCTTTAATGTACTGGCTATTGTGAAACGTGATAAATAAAAACCAGATTGAGTTCTGTGCATATACTAAAATGGCTAAGTAAAAATAGTAATCAATTGCTGGCAAGTATGTTAATAGTTTTCAAAAAGGAAAATTAGGTTACAAAGCTGTGCTGTCTGGAGCAGCTAACTCCACCCCCTAAGTGTTTAGACACAGGCATTGTATGTTAACAGCATCTAGGCATGTTCCATCAGATATTCCCCTATTTCACTTCTGCATTTTACCAAAGCAAAGTTGGCTATAGCTACATCCATAAAAGGAAAGAGTGAGTGAATATAGAGCTCTTCAATTTAGAAACTTAAGGGTTAGTGACATGCAAGTATAAAATTGCAGGTAAAGTCATTAAAGTACATTTATTATTTTGTCTCTCTCAACTTGTTTTATGTCCCTTTAAAGGACATTCTACTCAAGGGATTATCCATCTTTTAAAACACAATTTCTAAATTACCCATTCCCCACTTTTGGTTAACCAGTTATAATACTTATTTATCTCTGGTTACCTTGTATCCAAGCCTCTGCAGACTGACCCCTTATCTCAGTTTTTTTACAGACCCAAATTTAAGCCAGTGGCGTAAGCAAAATTTTATATATTTGTAACACATGAACACCCTCTAGCTGTTAAAAACCTGAAACTCATTCAAGGGCTTAGAAATTAGCCTGAGTACCTAGGTTTTGCTTTCAATACGGATTGTGTATGGTGAGAGGCATAAAATGACTAAACTAAAATCTATAGTTGAGGGGGGGGGGGGGGGGGAGTTAGAACTGAACAGTCAAGACCAGATAGCAATTACACATTTTATTAGAAAGTGCTTAGTGTAACATTTGTGCGTTTCCATTTAAAAACCAAAATGACAACAACTGCCAAGACAATTACAGCAGACATTCCAATAAGAGGCAAAACGACCGTAACCAACTGCTCCATGACGACATTAGCATGATCTAGGATGAGAATGATAGTTATTAGCTGAATAGCTGTATATTATGGAGAAGTTTAAACATTTTAGTTTTCTTACCTTCATATTGTTGCACACGGCTGTCTGGATCCAGAAATTTTATTGGGCCTGGGAGACTCACAAGAGTAGATTCTTTGTTCAAGCTCACGTCTGCGTGGGAACATTACATATAAAAACATAGCACATGCTTTATTTAACAAAGCTTTGCAAAACTAGCGCTCATGTTCTACTCCCTTAAATGAGCAATGCACTGATTTTTGTCTCTTCATAATGTGTTCCCAAACAATTTTACCTCCTGGGGTGTTTAATAGATGAAATTAACTATTAAAATACTATTTTAATTTAAAATCACTGCCTTTTATGTAGGCAAATTAATAGGTGGGGATACAAGTACTGGTTATAGAAAAAGGTTATAAAAACCCAAACACACCTTAGTGGGGTGGGACAGATTCCATTCTCTCTAAAGTATTGGTGAGATAAGACAGGATTATGTTATCTACTCTCCCTGCAAGGTCAGTCCATTTTGTTGTGTTTTCAATTAGCAACACCAGCTGTCACACAAATAACCCTAAAGAGGCACTTACAGTATAACTTTTTTTTAAAGGAAACAAAGAAACCAGTTTTACAATACACTGTCCCTTTAAAACTAGTGGAATCACGGCCATTTAAGAACTTAAATTTGGTTTTTGCTCCAGACTGCAGTTGCAGGTTCAGATAAATGTCATCCTATTTAAGAAATACAAAAATTAAATTGTCCATTCAATGATGGAAACACAAATTACTCTGAAGCTAAGGTCAGTAATTCTCTAACACCTTTTTGGAGAGAAAAAACATTTTAGCTAAGTTCTCATCTCAGGACCTGGGAAGCTAGCAAGTAGGACAACCCATTGACCTAGTCTTACTCAGAACCTTAAAGAAGTTACAAAAAAAAAAAACCTCTAAATAAATGCTTGTTAGAATGATGCATTTAAAGAAATTAGTCTGAGGTTTTTAATTAGTTGTTTAAATATTGACAAAAGTAAAGTTTTAGTGTCAATAAAACAATGGGAGCTGCTCTGTTCAATTAAGGACAGTTATAAATAGGTCACTAGAGTGAGCAACCAATGGCTGTGTGGACTAAGTGTTCTGCACTTCCATTTTAAATAAACAAAAAAAAAACCCTGGAACTTACCTCTTCTTCTTCTGGCCACTGGACAGATCTTTGTGCAAAGTGGAGAGTCAGGTGATGTTGTGTCACAAACTATAGCACTGCAATGGAAGTAAATCTAAAAAAAAAAAAATTTAAGGCACAATGTCAGACAAACATGATATTAAATTTAAAATCCAACATGTCAAAAAAATAAATCCAACCAATTGTTCATTATTCAGATAGAAGTAAATTGGAAAGTTAATTTCATTTTCTATTGTAAATTTTGCATTGTTCAACAATTTGCTGAAAAGTTGTTAAAATTTACATGCTCTGTATCATGAACGCTTACTCATTTATGCAGTTTCAATGAGAATTTAGTTTTTTTTTTAAACCACACACATGGTTAGAATTTAGCAAGGGTGGTCAGTAGTTAATCTTAATAGAATCCTTTAAAAAACAAATGGTCACAACCTTTAAGACCTTGAAAATTAGTTCATAAATAAAAAATCTTTCCTATAGATGGAGAGCAAAATTTAGTAGTTCCAGAAAGGTTTTGTTTTTAAAAAACAAAAAAAACAAAAAAAAAAAAAAAAAACACAGATTGCTCATTTAGTCTGAAAGGAAACTCACCAAGTTTGTTGTGGCTTCCCCATTGGACACAAAAGAGAATGTTTTGACTTCAAACCATTTCCTGTAACTTGGTAGTGGCACATTAGAGCCAACACGATGAAGCACAGTTATGCTACTATCCTCATATACTGGGCATCTGGAGAAAAGGAAATAAGTTACTACTTAAATAGAAGTTACACCAGTTTTAAAGAGAATATTTAGTCTTGTTATCCTTAATGTGTTACTTTTTAGTCCATTAAAATTTAATTTGCAAAGATTAAGTTCATACCCATCAACAAGAATACCCCATTTTGGCAAAGTATTTGGATCTTTTGACATTGTTGCCCAACAGTCATCCAGGACTAGTTCAATATTTGGGTCATTGCGGTTCAGAAGTTGTACTTCCAGGTATATTGGGTCACGCAAAGTCTTCACAATTGGATACAGAAAGCTACTATAGGGACTTGTGTAGGCGTCATCTACAAAAAAAAAAAAAAAAAAGTAAACCATCTATATCTGCCAAGCATGTTTTTATCATGTCATACTATGTTCTGTCAAGGTGTTCAATTATACCTGGATAAAGGTCGAGTATAAGAGAGAGTGGACCATCACTTTTGGAAGATACAGGGGGCGGAAGTGTTGCCACATTTACAATCACTGTTGCATTAGAGAGACTTCTGTAGTAACATCGAACTGTCACCCTGCAAGATGTTAAGTCATAGAAAGACCGGATAAATATGCAGTTTAACAGAAAACAAAGAAACTCACAGGTTTGTAAGAACACAATAAGGCCCATATTTATCAAGCTCCGTACAGAGCTTGAAGGGCCGTGTTTCTGGAGAGTCTTCAGACTCGCCAGAAACACAAGTTATGAAGCAGCGGCCTAAAGACCGCTGCTCCATAACCCTGTCCGCCTGCTCTGAGCAGGCGGACAGGAATCGCTGGAAATCAACCCGATCTGGTTAATTGACATCTCCCTGCTGGCGGCCGATTGGCCGCGAGTCAGCAGGGGGTGGCGTTGCACCAGCAGCTCTTGTGAGCTGCTGGTGCAATGTTAAATGTGGAGAGCGTATTGCTCTCTGCATTTAGCGAGGTCTTGCGGATCTGATCCAGCCTGTCAGATCAGGTCTGCAAGACCTTTGATAAATAGGGGCCTATGACTGAGTAACAAGGGAACAAATGCTCTTTTAAATGTCTAAGTTAAGAGAACATTACTATGCATTCTATTGGGGCATCTAGGTGGTTTTATGTACCCCTATTCATCCAGCTGCCCTCTAGCCAAGTGGACTAGATTTTTTTGGTGGAGTTGTGGTCTAGAACCATCCCTGGGCTTAGCAAGGAGTTAAGTTTAAATTACATGTCTGGAAATCACAAAAGCATTAAGAGAAACATACCTATAGTCGCTGTCTCTTGAAATTCTTCTTAGTCTAGCATCATTCCAGAATGCATACAATTCATTTTCAAATATGGCATAATTGTCTATAAACTGGGGGGTGAGGGAAAAAAAAAAAAAAGTTTAATAAAGTACACACTCACTAGCTATTCCAGTAGACATTTTTTACCTTCACTTTAGTGCCACAAGCATTCAGAGGTACATTGAAGATCAGCCTATTCTTAAACGTAGTATTTGGTTTGCAGGTATTATCTCCCAATCTCACAGTAGTCAAGTCTAAGGGTGGACTTGTTATTGAATCAAGTACTTCAAATCTCATATTCCCATCTGTTGTACATGTAGCCCCTGGAGGGGAAAAAAAATAAATATATATATATATATATATATACACACACACACACACACACACATATACACACACACATACATACTGATATGGTTAACACCAACACTTAGCCTACAGGGCCAGAGACCAGGAGCCCTTGTAAGTGGTTCAGGCAGTTTTTTACCTTGATATCCTAAAAAAAAAAAAACCTGGTCTGCTGTACTCTAAAGCATTTTTCAGCCATAAAACATTGAGTTGTGCATATTATAAGAGGGTTAACCTAATATTTTAACAACATTTCCAGAAATCTGCAAAATTCCTTACTTTAGTGTTGCAAAATGTAGCCTGCTCTACCCTCTTTATCAGTGTCCTAATTCCAAACCCTGAGGTATCATGTAACAAAGAGTGCACATGAGGATAATTACTTATGTGATGTGGGGGTCGAGGGACAGCAGGTACTGCTATTGTTTGGTGCCAAAGGCTTTGTGAAAGCTTCTTAATTACTGTGAACTGCTTTAGTCAGGTATCAAGCGACTTGATTACTACTGTGCAAGTGCATTCTGCCATAGCTATGGCCTGGATAGTACCTTCCATATGGAAATGTGCAAGGGTTAGCTTGCTGCAGACAAAACTATGCCTTAAATGCTTTGAGGGTTAAAAAAAATTATTTTGCAAGTAAGTTTAAGCTGCATTATATATTAGAAACTTATGTTAGTTCATACTGTTTTATGAACCTTTAAATGGATTGTCAGGCATGGTGCAAGGCTGTGTGTTTTTTTAATTCAATACTTACATGGGGGATTTTGATCATTTACACATTTTGCATTGATAAGCATTGGTATAATTGAATCATCTAAATTAAAGTAGGCCAATAGTGAATTTAGGTAACTGGTATTTCCATCTCTCTGTAGAGAAGAAAAAAAAAAAAGTTAGTGTTCTAAATTTAACTAAACATGACCAGTCCACCCAGACAGTTAAGGATGGATTTACCTTTAATATACTGCTTTTAATGTATAACCAGATACCATTTCTAGTATCCACAATGAATCCTTTTTGCTGAAGAGCTGAGGCACTCATGGGAAGTTGTACATTATCCAGTTCAAGTCCGGCCAGGACACCACCGAAGTTTGGCATCTTTATCATCATGTACGTATTATTGCAGATGGGAGGGCCTATTCAAAAAGGCAAAGCTTTAACATTCCTATTAGAATGGATGCTAGAGGTTGTGTTCCGTTTAAGAAATAGGCTTTACCTTTGTAACAAATGATTGCCACCTCTATGACAATGCTTTGAGACTGATAGCGAGAAGACAGTTTGATGTTACCAGTGTATGTCATCTGATTTTCAACCTACATGAGGACCAGTTTATAAAAATTTAATTTCAGTTGCTTAACTTGGGGGAGAGAAAAAAAAATATAAATAAAAAAAATACATTTTAACTTACGTTCCATGATCTGATACCAGGAGCATTGTATGGAGCCTGGATTATGAAGTTGCTTACATCGCTTAAGATTTCATATCCTGCTTTTTTGGCTTCTGCTAGAGACATGGTTTCAGGGTTGGCACCTTTAATTGATATGGTCCAGTAAGGGTGTTTGATAGGAACAACAGTCTGCAAATTAAGGAAAGATTGTTTATTTTTTTTCTCAATATATAAAAACCCAACTTATGTTTGCAATCCATGAGACACCCCCCCAAAAAAAAATAAAAGGTTTCCTTTGCTGTGACCAGTTAGGGTTAGACTTATGCCGATTAATCTACATACCTCATCATCAAATCCATAGAGTGTTCTGGGGATTTTAGCCTTGGGAGAAAAGGAAATACATCATAAAAAAAAAAAAGCTTGAAACAAGGTTTAGGGAAATACCAAACTAAGTAACTAAAATTACTGTAAATTTAGAGTCTCCACAGGTGACATCCGCCGCTTGTGGCACCTCATCATCTTGGGCATCAAAGCATACAACCCTATAAGTAGTTTGTTCTTTGGTGGTATTTATCGCCAAATGCAATACACGTCTTCCTGCCTGCACACAAGTAGAAAGATATGAGTAACAAGCAGGATTCAAATCTTGTCTGAATTATACAAAAAATTGCTAAATCAAATTTAAACTCAAGCAACTATTGTGGAAATAAAAAAGTGCATTAAGGTGAAGATTTCTCAATATTAAAGTGTTTAGTCAGTGAGACTTCAGATAACTAAAAAATCTTTGTGTCTAATAAAATTAGGTTGCTAAATCAACCTAATTTTATATTTGTTTTGCTTCCTTTTTAGAAAGGCAAATCAAATTGCTTGTTCAATCCAGAAGTTTTATAAAGATGCTCTATGTAATCAAAAGCATTTACTGAACATAAGCCAGACTGTTACATGTATTCACATACTGGTGAAGGACCATAGAAACCTCAGTATAGAAAAAGGAAGTGTTAAGACAAATTTAAATTGGTGGGCCTAAACTATAAATAAAACCAAATACATATAAAAATGTAAGTTTAATTCTCTCAATCACGAAAGTTAATTTTAACAACTTTCCATTTTTTGTGTTTGTTTTGTTCTCTGGAATCCTTTGCCGAATAGTAAAGAGAATAAAATTTGGTTTATTCACATATATGCAGGAAGTATGTGAAAAGCAAATATTCACTATACTACCAGTGGTTTCATAAAATCTGTAGAGAATCTCGTTTAAAAATTGGAAATATTTCCCCAATGTGGACATAACTTAATAGCAGCAAAAATAGAATCAAGTTAGCAGCAAAGAACCTGGAATAAATGTCCTTAAATTTATTGAGCATATAATAAACTTGTTTCAAAAGGGGACAAAGTATCTATAGTTCCTATTCACGTGTATATTTCTTGGTATGTATGGTCTGATGTTTACAAGTGCCCTATAGCCACTCTGATACCCTTACCCTACTTGTTATTCCGGGTTGTGCAGGTATCCCAAAAGATAAAAACCAACATCATGGCTGTTACGCTCACCACCTTTTGGCGCGTTTGTATTTTTTCTTGTGCGGCTTCCGTGTATTCCTCCCAAACAAACCTCTTCTCCTGGGTGAAGTGGTAGTATGTTCAGGCTAGGGACCGCTTGTTTAATCCTGGTATCTGTTAAGATAGTATCCTCAAAAGGGTTTCAGTCTAACATCTACGCGTTTCAGCTGCCAAACAGCCTTTATCAAGATGCTCCTCCGTATTTAGCAATTAAATACCCTTCAAGTGCTGTTAGTAATTTCCATTGTTGCCGGGTCTTAAAATCCATTAGGTTTCCTAGACTTATATTGCATATAAAATTCTAATGGATTTTAAGACCCAGCAACAATGGAAATTACTAACAGCACTTGAAGGGTATTTAATTGCTAAATAAATACTGAGGAGCATCTTGATAAAGGCTGTTTGGCAGCTGAAACGTATAGATGTTAGACTGAAACACTTTTGAGAATACCATTTTCTTGGAGAGCACTCTGGATACTATCTATTCTCAGATACCAGGATTAAACAAGCAATCCCTAGACTGAAGAGATACTACCACTCCCCCAGAACGCAATTACATTCATAGCACTTCACCCACAAGGAGAGAGATAGTTTGAAAGGAATACATGGCAGCCGCACAAGAACTACACCAACAGGGGGTGAGCATAACTGCCATGAGGTTGGTGTTTATCTTTTGGGATACCTGCATTACCCAGAACAAGTGGGGTAAGTATCAGTGGCTATAGGGCACTTGTAAACATCAGACCATACAGGCACGTGAATGGAACTATAGATACTTTGTCCCCTTTTAAAACAAGTTTTTTTATGCCTGATAAATTTGAAGGACTTTTATTCCAGGTTCTTTGCTGCTATTAAGTTATGTCCACATTAGGAAAATATTCCCAATTTTAAAACAAGATTCTCTATGTTAAAAATCAAATCTTCACTATACCACCAGTGGTTTCATAAAATCACATATCTAGAAAGCACAACATATTATTCTGCAATTAACTTAGGTTTTTGGGAGTAATTAGAGTTATTCAACCAAGATTGTTATTAGATCTATAGAAAGATGTATAGATTACCTAATCTCAAACTTAGATCTATTTGTTTTTTCCACTGAACAGTGAAATGAGTTAGGTCCCAGCAGTGAGCTGCTAAATCCTATTTAGGTATGTTATTCAAATACCAAAAACAAGGCACATTTAATCATAAAGTCAATTGCAAACTGAGCCATGAAAGTTTGATTTTACTGTCAAATCTGCAGACCAACGGTTTAAGCATAAATCTGTGATAGTGTAGCTCATACATTAACTATGAATCATAAAAATTAATTGTCCCAGTGATGTGTCAACTGGGCACAGCTACAAAATTGCCACTAGTTACATGCAAAATGTAATATTAAATAGGACATTATAAACCTCATTTTGTTCTTTTATTCAGATAGATAAAAAAAAGTAAATTGGAGACTCCTCTAATTAGTTTATGCTTTTCAACAAAGCATTCCAAGAGAATTACCTAGGTAGGCTCAGGAGCTGATTGATGGCTGTACACACATGCCTTGCCGTTTATTCAAATGATGCCGAATGAAAAGTAAATTGGAAAATTGTTTAAAATGTTATTTTCTATTTGCCATCATGAAAGATAAATGTTTCAGGTCCCTTTAAAGTATTCTTACAGGCTAATGTTAAAGTGTAAACATACCTCTTGTATGGTACATTTGTCAGGAACAGTCAGCGTTTTACCCTTAGTATTCCCGCAATCCAATACCTGGCCAGTAGAGTCTGATGGGAAAACAAGCAGGTCAGCATGAAACAATTTCCCAGCAGAGTTAAGGTTTTAAAGGGACAACACTAAATAAATGCTAGTTAGAATGATGCATTCAAAGAAAAGTTCAGTCAAAAAAAATAAAAATAAATTTATATATATATTCAGTTTCCTTATCCGTTTAAATATTGACAAAAAAAGTGTAAAGTTAGTCTATAAAACAATGGGAGCTGCCATGTTGTAACTTTGGTTACCTTTTCTGCTATGGCTTATTAGGGACAATTATAAATAGGTCACTAAAGTGTGCAGCCAATGGAATATAACAGTGTTCTGCACTACCACCAGGAACTGAAAAGCTAACCATTTCAGAATGAAATTGCAGGAAAAGGGGGACAAAATAAGTCTATTGCAGACTTCTATTTAATATTACCATCTCAAGGTAGGAATTGCTCCCAGTTAAAGGGATACTAAACCCAAATTTAGTCTCTCATTCAGATAGGAGTAAATTAGAAAGTTGCATGATAGATAGAGATATATATATTTTTTTTTTAACAATAGAAGAAACATTTGATTCAGCACGCTAGATAGCTCTTTCTGATTGGTGGCTAAATTTAGCCACCAAGCGCAATGCAAACTTTGAACCAAAAATGGGCCACTCCTAAGCTTAAGTTTCAAATAAAGCTAGTAAGAAGCAAGTTGCCTGCTCTATCTGAAGAAAAAAAAAAAAAAAAATTAGTATCCCTTTACTAAGACCTAAATTTAAAAGGCTACCCCATAACACCTTTACTTACCCACAATACGAATATTCTCCCACAAAGTCATGCGGATTCCTTTAGGTTTTTGCAACTGGATTTCATTGTCAAGACAGGAAACCGTTCCTGCAAGAAGTTACATTTTCAGCCAATATTTAGACCTCAAGGTGCAAGTAGAAGAATGACATCCTATAGAGAATTAAGCACCACTAACAAGTAACTAAATATTGCATCAAGTAGATTTGTCCTTAACAGATACTGTACACCCTTAGGTGACCATGTACAGTGAGTAGGTGGAGTCACATGAACCTCTGCCTTAAGTGCCACCCTTGAACCTGCAATATATGTTTTTATAAAACAGCAGCGATTGTATTCTCTTGGCTGCCAGTAACAAACTCAATTATTTTACCTCATTTGTTACCAACATCACAGTGTCCCAGTAAAAGATTCAAAAGCAGTGATTTTACGCCACAGGCTACACAAAATGCCTCAAAAAAATTAAATCCTTAGCACCCTCTGCTAGTATGTAGTATGTGTAATCTTGCTTCTTTCTGGGTCATATTTGTAAAACAGGCTCGGGAGGCCTTTACAATGTGGTTGCCACCCAGAGCAACTTTTGAAATTCAGTGATTTTGCATCTTGACTATGCAATACTGCTGTAATATATCCAATTGTATCTGAAATGAATTTCCATTTTTCTTAAAAAAAAAAAAAAAAAAAACCTTCAGCCACATGCCTTATTTGGGAGGAGCCAGTTATAGCTTCAAGACAATACTAGTAGCACTTGTCATTAATTCAGTATAGAGTTAATAGTTTTGCAGTTCTGTTAAAGCCAATTATGGACAGATATGTAATGAGGTTAGTCTTAAAGTCTGTAGTGTGTATCAAGGCCTCCACTGTCCCTTTAAAATGGGGGATTTTTTTTTTTTTTTTTTTTTACAGGCCCACAATACAGTAGTAAAGGTTAACACTCCTGTAGGCAGTAAGGTTGTGATTGGGGGGGGGGGGGGGATAAAATAGCTGGTTGCCAAGGGAAAATATAATCTACACACTTTAATGTTAGCAGGTCTACTTTTTTTTTTTATATATTTAAGCCTTGATTTTCTTGCATAGCTCGTTCCATCTTCTGAAGACAGAAGCTTCAACAGTCTAGTTACCTATGGTTCACTTTTACAGACCTACATTTACTGCTCCCCTTAGCAAACGTCTCCCATACTCCTTCACCTAGTTGAAGCAGCACATGGTAAATGCATCTCTAGCATTAAAGGGACAGTATACACCAATTTTCATATAACTGTCTGCAATAGACAAGAATATGCACAGATACTAATATAAAAATCCAGTCTAGAATCTCAAAATTTAGCACTGTTGATAAAGTTAGGCTGGGACACCCAATAAAAGCAGACACTCCCCTCATCTCCTGCAAATGAAGACCCATTACACAAACAGGAGTCTGTAGGCATCAGTTTAGATCTAAAACTGTGGGGCTTGGTTTAACTTGGACTGGGTGTGCACCAAGTTAACAGAGCAGCTTCAACTAGGTGAGAAGATAACCCTCAGCACAAAGTGCCCAAAATAATGGAAGCAAACTATAGCTATTTAGCCTGTGTGACTTCTACAAAGTTACTGAAGCACAAACAATTATACTGCAGCTAACTGGTATGTATGCAGGTTTTGATGACTATATGGCAGCAGATTCTGCTACAGTGTTTAAGACACATGTGCCTCAGTATGCCATCAGGTTTTAAAAGAAAAAAAAACAATATTAATAAATTCAATGGGTTTTATTTTTAAATGGTACACTATATGAATAATTTATTTTAGACTTCAGTATCCCTTAAATAAATTTTGAAATTCTTGTTCATTAGATACCTGGGAAGTCCAATGGTTTTGTAGCGTCAGACAGCATTATTAAGCATAAACAACTTATGAGAAAACATCTGAAAAATAAAAATAGCACATTAGACCACAAGATATTTAACCAAAACCAGATTTAACCTGTGATTATCAAACCTTACCTGGCAGATTTAATCCAAAAAGGCAGCATTGTCGGCAAATTTGTGCCTTTAGTAGTGGGGGAGCCCATTTCAAAAGAAAACTATTTAACATACATAAAAGACCAGGAGTAGTTCAGAGGCAGCCAACAAATAAAAATTGAAAGAAAAATAAACTAGGAATCTGAAAAGATTGTGTGGCAGATCACTATTTATGGCTTACACCTAAATGGGCGTAGCCAATCAGATTCTGATGGTAGTTTAGTGTTTCACACCAGTAATTAATTTACTATTAATCATTTATTTCTTCCTTTACCAATTTAAAGTTAAGGCATATATATATATATCTTAAACCAGATCCAAAATATTTATTGATTTTCGGCACAGCTTGTATACTGATTTGATATTTATAATTATATAGTATAGGGAGAGATTACATATAGGAAAAGTTGTTCTTTTTTATGTTTTTATTTGTTAAACAAGTAATATGTTGTATTAAAGGATGTTTGTTAAAATTATAAAGTGTGCATGAAAAAAAAGTGCAAATACTTGTAAATGCTGCTTAATATTTTAATACAGATTAAACAGGAGGGAAATTGTTCTATGAATATTTGGAAGCTATAAAAAATGACAGTGATATCCAGTGATAGCTAAGGTTAAATTCTGAAGAAACATTAGCTGAGAAACAAAATATGTAAGATTTACAATAAAATGAAATACAACACTATTGCACATTGCTCTTTTACCTAATTTATTAATAAGAGTCCTTCCTTAAGATTAATTAACTTAGATTTTAATGGTTCATAAAGGTTCATAAACTTTATTTTTTTAATTATTAGGCATAAGGGAGAGTAGCAATTGAAGGTAACATATTTTTCACAGGGAAAAAAAACAGCTGTTAGCAACAATAGTCATGGTATGATGCAAATGAAATTGCAGCAAAACATTAAAGGGACATTAAACACTAAATAAATGCTAGATCGAATTTTGCATTCAAAGAAAAGATTAGATTGAGAATAACATGTACTGTTAATGTATTTTTTTTAAGTTTCATTAGCTGTTTAAATATTGACAAAATAAGTGTAAAGTTTTAGTGTCTATAAAAAAATGGGAGCTGCCATGTTGTAACTTAGGTTACCTTCTTTGCTGTGGCCAATTACAGACAGTTATAAATAGGTCCCTAGAGTGTGCAGCCAATGGCTGTGTGGAATATAACAGTGTTCTGCACTTCCATTTCTAACAGGAACTGAAAAGCTCACAATTTCAGAATGGGATTACAGGAAAAAATAAAAAAATAAATAATGAAAGTAAATTGCAGAGATTTTGTTATATATATGATTTATCATTTTATATTACCATCTCAAAGTGTTTAATGTCCCTTTAAACTTACAGTCAGAATAAATACTTGTGAAAGAGTCACTCACAGGAACTAGCCTTTTATCAATAATACTGTTTCATATAATACCCCTACCTGAGTGTATAAAATTAACTTGTGCATTTGTAAGGTATACAATCTATAATGATGCATTTAATGCAAACATTAGCCTGAGAACAATATTTAGATGTATTGTTTTGAATTATATAAGTTGCTTAAATTTTATAGATTCTATAAATTACTTTAGTTTCTATAAAATGGGTGTTGCCATGTTGAAACCTAGGTTTTTTTCTTATCTATATTTTCTGCTGAGGGCAATTTGAGACAAATATAAAACATTCTATAAAAGAGAGTCTATAAACAAGGCTGTGTTAAATATATGATTCTGAAAACAACTATCTAACAGGGTTTCCACACAGCCTTGTTTGCACATTCTCTTTTATTGCTTGTTTTATATCTGTCTCCAATTGTCCTCAGCAGAAGAGATAAGGGGAAAACCTAGATTCTATATATTTATAAATACTCAGTATAATTGACAAAACCAACCATTTTCAGGGTTAAATTGCAGGAAAAAAGAGACTCCATAAATAATGAAAGTATATTGCAAAGTATTTTACAATACTAAATTAAACATTATATATGACATCTCAAACTTTGTCCCTTTAAAGGGACATTCAACTCTAAAAAAAAAAAAATCTTTAAATGTATTATTAACTTGCAGGTACACTATCCTAAAAATGAAAACAAAGACAACTATTAAAGATGTTAAACTATTTTTTGCATGAGCTGTTTAAAGGGATATGACACCTAAACTTTTTCTTTCATGATTCAGACAGAACATGCAATATTAAACAACTTTCTAATTTACTTCTGTTATCAATTTGTTTTCTTCTCTTGGTATCTTTTGTTGAAAAGCAGGTACGTAAGCTTAGGAGCCAGCCAATTTCTGGAGCACTTTATGGCAGCAGATTTGCAAGAATATTATCCATTTGCAAGAGCACTATATGGCAGCACTACTTCCTGCCATGTAGTGCTTCAGATGGCTACCTAGGTATCTCTTTAACAAAGAATATCATAGTGAAATGAAACTAAGAGACCAAATTATACCTAAATATGTATTGTTCACTAATAGAGAGGGACCATTCCAACAAAAAAAGTTTGTTTATTCAGCACAGGAGTCTCATTTTTTCAAGAAAGAATGCACATAATATATTTGGAAATGCTGTATTTTAGAATAAGCAAAAACCCTTTTGAGTACAATGTCCCTTTAAGATATGGAATATTAAAATACCTCTAATATACTGGCAATTGTGAGCTGTTTTAGGCGCATCAGAAAAATATCATATGACCAAATAATAGGTGCATCTTTGTATCATCTTCTTTATAGTTTCAGTATGAGGTGCAGTTTATTATCTAGTTGGTATTTTGCATGACAAGACAAATTACATCCAGAGGTAGAATAAACAATATATTTTTTAAAGGACCATTAAAGGGACATGAATCTTTCAGAATCAGATTGAGACAGAGCATACCATTTAAAAAAACTTTCCAATTTACTTCTATTATCTAATTAGATTCATTCTCTTTGTATACTTTGCTGAAGAAGCAGCAATACACTACTGGGAGCTAGCTGAACTCATTAAATGAGCCAATCACAAGAGGCATATAAGTGCAGCCACCATCAGTAGATATCTTCCAGCAATGCATTGCTGTCCTTGAGCCTACCTAGGTATTTTTTGTGACAAATGATACCAAGAGAATGGAGCAAATTTGATAATATAATAATTGCATTCTCTATCTCAAGGGGTTCTTCAATAGACCTGTACATTTGGATTCTTCATTAGGATCCGAATGTGGAAAAAGAAGGCCAACCGTGCTCTGCAGGTTTTTTTATTGTTAGCTGCATTTATTCTTGTGAAAGGTCAACACACTAAGATCTGTGCAAATCCAGATCTCATTGTGTTTGGATCCTAACAAAGTATCCGAATGCAAACGTCTCGTTTTCAAACCTGTCCACCTCCCTAACAGGCCAGGTTTTCAGGATTATCTGACCTGTTAGGGAGCACGAGGACAGGTTTGAAAACTCCTGCTCTATCTGAATCATAAAAGACACATTTTGGGCTTCATGTCCCTTTAAACTCAACATTTCAAAAAGGCATAAAATGTTTCATTATTGTGATAAACATTCATTATTTATTTTGTTTCCTTTTGCTGTAAAATACATCTGACATTTGTACTCCTTCCTCTTTCTTCCGGGTTGGTTTGGATAAATACTTTTAGCTCATTTTCAGTGAGCCAGTTTGCCCCTATTCCCCCCCCCCCCCCCCCCAACACACATCGTTAGCTGAACTCATCTTCTCCTTTAAGGTGGATTATCAGTTTTGCATCAAAAATCATGACTTGAAGATCATTCTTTACAATAGCAGTGGGCATACAAGGTAAGTTACATGTGCATATTACTGCATATATATATTTATATTTAGCTATTAGATGGAGATTGGAATTAAATATGTGTCTGCTTGCTTAAATATCTGTTAAATGGATTATTAATAATAACTAGCCAAGCTGAATCAGTGCTAAACCCCCTTAAGGCAAGAGGGAATGCTCTTTCCTTAAAGGGACATGAAACATTTTTTTTTTATGATTCAGATGCAGCACTGGTTTTCAAACCTATCTTTAGGTCTCCCTAACAGGCCACATTTTGAGGATATCTGAACTAGAGCACAGGTGAAACAAGCAGCTGATTAGTAAACCTAGTTATTTTACTTGCTCTCACCCAAGGTAATCCTGAAAACCTGGCCTGTTGGGGAGGTCTGAGGACAGGTTTGAAAACCAGTGAGACAGAGCATGCGATATCTGTGTATTAGTTTGTGATTGATTAGCATGGGTTCTTTTGTTCTGGGGGACAGGGAAATCAGTGAAAAGAAAAAACACAAATATATGCTCATTTGACAAAATAAAGCTGCATTATTCCTTGCAAAATGTCTTCTCAAATATGAAGGTACATTATCATGCAGCGTAAATTTATGTTTAATGTCCCTTTAATTAAGTGTCTTACTCTCTGACCCTGCTACATGCTACATGGTGATTGCTTTGATTAATGCTGGAGCTTATTTATTTGGCACCTGGTTTCTACAAAAAGGATTTTCTAGGTTTTTGTCTAGGAATTGCACTGAAAGAGCAAAACCCTGAATATGTTGCTAACAAAATTATAGTGTTGAAGGCTTTTAAAACATCACTTGTACGCCTATGTTTTGAAATGTAGTGCTTAGAGGGACATTCTAGTCAAAATAAACTTTAATGATTCAGACAGAGCATGCAATTTTAAGCAACTTTCTAATTTACTCCTATTATCAATTGTTTTTTGCTCTCTTGGTATCTTTATTTGAAAAAGCATGAATGTAAATTTAGGAGCCGACCCATTTTTTGTTCAGCACCTTGGTAGATCTTTATGATTGTTGTCTAATTGTAGCCACCAATCAGCAAACACTACCCAGGTGCTAAACCAAAAATGGGCCGGCTCCTAAGCTTACATTCAAATAAAGATAGCAAGAGAATGAAGACAATTTGATATTAGGAGTAAATTAGAAAGTTGCTTAAAATTGCTGCTCTATCTGAATCATGAAAGTTTAATATTGACGAGACGATTCCTTTAATTGTTGATATATGTTATGTATGTTTAAAATGACTGTAGTGTTCCTTTATTCATTATTCATTATTATTTAACAATTAAAAGGGAACATAGCAGTCAAATTTAAACTTTCTTGGATCAGATAACCAATGTGATAAGCGACTTCAATTAACTTATAGTATGAAATTTACTTTGCTCTTTTGTTATCCTTTGTTGAAAAGCATAGCTGCTGATTGGTGGCTACGCACATATGTCTCTTGTCATTTGCTCATCAGATATGTTTTGCTTGGTCCCAATCACTTAGAAAAAACTAAATCAACTGATTTATCTACAAAAATTTCCATAGACTTAACGTGGTTTTCTGTAGAAAATCATTAGATAAGTTTTGTTTTTGTTGTTTTAAAGAATTGGGGTGTGTTTAAAGGGGCAGTCTACTCCAGAATTGTTATTGTTTAAAAAGACAGATAATCCCTTTATTACCCATTTCCTTGTTTTGCATAACCAACTCTGTTTTATATAAATACATTTTTTACCTCTGTGATTACCTTGTATCTAAGCCTCTGCAGACTGCCCCCTTATCTCATTTCTTTTGATAGACATGAATTTTAGCCAGTGCTGACTCTTAAATAACTCCATGGTAGTGAGCATAATGTTATCTATATAACACACATGAACTAGCACTGTCTAACTGTCAACAACTGTTAAAATGCACTGAGATAAGAGGCAGTTCAATGGCTTAGAAATTAGCATATGAGCGAGTCTAGATTTAACTTTCCACAAAGAATACCAAAAGAAAAAAAGCAAATTTGATGATAAAAGTAAATTGGAAAGTTGTTTAAAATTGCATGCCCTATCTGAATCATGAACGTTTTATTTTGACTAGACTGTCCCTTTACCCTTGTGTAGGTTGTGATGTCATTGGCTGTTACAGGTGCTCTAGAACAGGGTTGTTCAAACCACAGGTCGGGACCCATTACTGGGTCAAAACACTGCTTGTGTGTCTTTGTTGTATGAGAGTGTGTGTGTGTGTGTGTGTTGTATGAGAGTGTGTGTTGTATGAGAGTGTGTGTGGTGTGTGTGTATGTTGTATGAGAGTTTGTGGTGTGTGTATGTGTGTTGTATGAGTGTGTGTGTGTGTGTGGTGTGTGTGATGTGTGTGTGTGTGTGTGTGTGTTAAATGAGAGTGTGTGAGTGTTTTGTATTCAGGGCCGCCACTAGAAATGTTGGGGCCCCTTACGTAACCATTGATAAGCCCCCCCCCCCCCTTGACATGTGCAAATTTTGACTTTATTCTTAAGTATAGTCAAACTTGGAAATGTTGTAAAGGTAGTAACACACAAGCACAGAAACACACAGGCACACTTATACTCTGAATCAAACACTCACACATAAGGATTCACATATAGACACTCTAGCAGGCACGCAAAGAAACACACAAACAATCTCAGACACAGACACTCATCACTTGTTTACATTGACCTGACAAGTAATGAGTAGGGATGGGCGAATGTTTCTTAAAATTTGAAATTTAAAACAAATTTTGATACATTCGTTCAAATCGAATTTCGAATGTTTATATAACATTCTATTTTCGAATTTTCATTTTCGAATTTTTCAATAAAATTCGAAAATATTTGTTCGAATAATAGAATGCTTAGCTATGTATTCATTCAATTTCGAAATGTAATATTAGAATTTGAATGTGATATTCGAATTTGAATGTAACATTCGAATTTGAAATAATATTTCTAGTCTACAACTGTGTTTAAAAAATTTAATATTCGAATGCTACATTCGAATGTCACATTCAAATTCGAAATAGTATTTCTAGTCTAATACTGTGTTTTTTAAATGTAAAATTTGAATTCAAATGTAATATTCGAATGTCACATTCAAATTCGAAATAGTATTTCTAGTCTACAACTGTGTTTAATAAATGTAATATTTGAATTTGAAAGCTACATTCAAATTCAAATGTAACATTCAAATTTGAAATAGTATTTCAAGTCTAATACTGTGTTTTCTAAATGTAATATTAAAATTTGAATGTCACATTCAAAATCGAAAGTGACATTCAAATTCGAAAGTTACATTCGAGAACTGTTAATAACATTCGATAATAGAATTTTTAAGAATATTCATTCTTATCAACATTCTATTATGTAAATCGAATTTCAATAATAACATTTGTTATAACATTCAAATTCAAATATTCGCCCATCCCTTATAATGAGGTAGACTACAGTTTTGTAAAAAAAAGAGATTTACAAGACAAAATATGGAGTTCTGACTATCTTTTGTCAAGGAAGATTAGTGATGTCGCGAACCTTAATATTTCAGTTTGCGAACGGCGGACTCGAACTTCCGCTACTGTTCGCGAACTGGCGAACCGCTATTGACTTCAATAGGCAGGCGAACTTTAAAACCCACAAGGACTCTTTCTGGCCACAATAGTGATGGAAAAGTTGTTTCAAGGGGACTAACACCTGGACTGTGGCATGCCGGAGGGTTATCCATGGCAAAACTTCCACGGAAAATTAACCCATAAAGGGCCTTAATCACCTAACATTCCTAATTTATTTTTGAATAACGTGCTTTAAAACATCAGGTATGATGTTGTATCGATCAGGTAGTGTAAGGGTTACGCCCGCTTCACAGTGACACACCAAACTCCCCGTGTAACGCACCGCAAACAACTGCAAACAGTCCATTTGCACAACCACGAGATAGATAGATTTGATAGATAGATACATAGATTACATAGATCAATCGATGCAATATACATTTGATAGATACGAATTACATAGATCAAAAGATGCAATATACATTTGATGGATACGAATTACATAGATCAATCGATGCAATATACATTTGATAGATACGAATTACATAGATCAAAAGATGCAATATACATTTGATAGATACGAATTACATAGATCAATAGATGCAATTTATATTTGATAGATACGATTGATAGTTACATAGATTCGATAGATAAATAGACAGATTTGATAGATATATAATTTCCCTGACAGAGTATAACAATAAGACATGCGGTCTGGGACCCCTGGTGTGTTAAGTAGTACTATTCTTAGCAGTTTACTAAGTGTTCCTCCCCCTATCGGGGGAGGTCTGTATGGCCTGCATTTTTGGAACAGGGAGATGGAAGAAGATGATTGGTCTGTCCTCCTACTTCAAATTTGGCCTAAACACAAGTGGCTGTCTCAAATCAGTCCGGCCACGAGATAGATAGATTTGATAGATAGATATACATAGATTGATAGTTAGATAGAATCGATAGAAGATAAATAGATCGATTTGATAGATATATAATTACCCTGACAAAGTATAATAATAAAACATGCGGTCTGGAACCCATGGTAACTAGGTTGTGTTAAGTAGTACTATTCTTAGCACTTTAATCCCTGTAACTCCCCCTATTGGGGGAGGTCTATATGGCCTGCATGATTACCCTGACCAAGTATAACAATAAAACATGCCGTGTGGGACCCATGGTAACTAGGTTGTGTTAAGTAGTACTGTTCTTAGCACTTTAATCCCTTTTACTCCCCCTATCGGTGGAGGTCTATATGGCCTGCATGATTACCCTGACAAAGTATAACAACAAAACATGTGGTCTGGGACCGCCATGGTAACTAGGTTGTGTTAAGTAGTACTATTCTTAGCACTTTAATCCCTGTAACTCCCCCTATCGGGGGAGGTCTATATGGCTTACATGATTACCCTGACCAAGTATAACAACAAATCATGCGGTGTGGGACCCATGGTAACTAGGTTGTGTTAAGTAGTACTGTTCTTAGCACTTTAATCCCTGTAACTCCCTCTATCGGGGTAAGTCTATATTGCCTGCATGATTACCCTGACAAAGTATAACAACAAGACATGCGGTCTGGGACCCATGGTAACTAGGAAAAGAGTGCAGGGTAGCGCTAATAAAAGCAAAGAGCTCTAAATATATACGGTATATCTATACTGATATAGTGATGTGTAAATGTTGTTTTTTAAAAAAAGAATATATCTGTGTAGATCGAATAATAAAATTTAATATACAATAATGGAATAACAGTATAGTGCCGACACTAATTTAAAACAATATGATAATATAAGACATAAATATAAAATGCATAAAAAATCAAATAGTTGTTCCAGGTATTTGTACACTACCAACGATATTATATTGCAACTATTGAGATGTAAAAGCAAGAAACAAAGCTGGCTTGCTGGATACTTATGGCAGCATAAACTACAAGTGTGTCCGTATTGAATATGGAGCAATGTTCTCAAATTGGGCACACAAATTACCGTCTCTGATGTATGTAAAGTTGTCCGTTGTTATTAAGTCCCGTGACTTTGTGCAGAGTGATTCTCCTGGTGTGAATGAAGTAAGTATTGGTGTAGAAAGCACGCTATTAATTTATGTAATTCTTCAGTGCTTATAGTGAATAATCTTGCAGCGTCCTTAGATAATGGCCACAGTGGCAGGTATAAGGGTAGGTCCTGGGACCGAGGTATTAGCTGGCTTCTGATGATTTGTTTCACAGCTATACCAAACGAGTCCTATTACCCTTACCCGTATGAAAGTCAGGAGCTTGCTTGAAACCCCAGATGTATTAAGATAATCATCAGATGGACACAAGCGGTAAGCAGATCATGGGCCGGATTTTTAAGCATATATCCACCACTCTATATTGTGTGAGAGGGATAGATATACCGTATATATTTAGAGCTCTTTGCTTTTATTAGCGCTACCCTGCACTCTTTTCCATGTTTTATCTCATTAGCGATTTGGAGATTCGTTAATGTTCTGGGTTAGCTACAGAGCCTGAGAGTGTTAGTATCTTTTACACTATTTCCTTCACCCATGGTAACTAGGTTGTTTTAAGTATTACTGTTCTTAGCAGTTTAATACCTGTTACTTCCCCTATCGGGGGAGGTCTATATGGCCTGCATGATTACCCTGACAAAATATAACAACAAGACATGCGGTCTGGGACCCATGGTAACTAGGTTGTGTTAAGTATTAGTGTTCTTAGCAGTTTAATACCTGTTACTCTCCCTATCGGGGGAGGTCTATATGGCCTGCATGATTACCCTGACAAAGTATAACAACAAGACATGTGGTCTGGGAGCCATGGTAAGGTTGTGTTAACTAGTACTATTCGTAGCACTTTAATCCCTTTTACTCCCCCTATCGGGGGATGTCTATATGGCCTGCCTGATTAACCTGACAAAATATAACAATAAGACATGTGGTCTGGGAGCCACGGTAACTAGGTTGTGTTAAGTAGTACTTTTTTTAGCACTTTAATACGTGTTACTCCACCTATCGGGGGAGGTCTATATGGCCTGCCTGATTACCCTGACAAAATATAACAATAAGACATGCGGTCTGGGAGCCATGGTAACTAGGTTGTGTTAAGTAGTACTTTTTTTAGCACTTTAATACGTGTTACTCCACCTATCGGAGGAGGTCTATATGGCCTGCCCGATTACCCTGACAAAATATAACAACAAGACATGCGGGCTGTGACCCATGGTAAGGTTACTTCCTTTTGCACAATAGAGTACAGGTATGGCATCGATTTTTAGGAACCCGGAGATAATTTTTAGGAACCGGGAGATGGAAAAAGATGCTTGGACACCCAGTACAGTTCGTTCTCCTTCAGCCATTTTATACGAGGGTCCCGGACCCTCAAGCAAAACAACAGCATGAAACACCACATATGCCATCCTTTTGCACAATCCAGTACAGGTATGGCATCAATTTTACAAACCCGGAGATAATTTTTAGGAACCGGGAGATGGAAAAAGATGCTTGGACACCCAGTACAGGTGGTTCTCCTTCAGCCCTTTTATACGAGGGTCCAGGACCCTCAACAGAAACAACAGCATGAAACACCACATATGCCATCCTTTTGAACAATAGAGTACAGGTATGGCATCCATTTTAGTAACCCGGAGATAATTTTTAGGAACCGGGAGATGGAAAAAGATGCTTGGACACCCAGTACAGGTGGTTCTCCTTCAGCCTTTTTATACGAGGGTCCAGGACCCTCAACAGAAACAACAGCATGAAACACCACATATGCCATCCTTTTGAACAATAGAGTACAGGTATGGCATCCATTTTAGTAACCCGGAGATAATTTTTAGGAACCGGGAGATGGAAAAAGATGCTTGGACACCCAGTACAGGTCGTTCTCCTTCAGCCTTTTTATACGAGGGTCCCGGACCCTCAACAGAAACAACAGCATGAAACACCACATATGCCATCCTTTGGAATAATCCAGTACAGGTATGGCATCCATTTTAGGAACCCAGAGATAATTTTTAGGAACCGGGAGATGAAAAAGATGCTTGGACACCCAGTACAGGTCGTTCTCCTTCAGCCTTTTTATACGAGTGTCCCGGACCCTCAACAGAAACAACAGCATGAAACACCATATATGCCATCCTTTTGAATAATCCAGTACAGGTATGGCATCCATTTTAGGAACCCAGAGATAATTTTTAGGAACCGGGAGATGGAAAAAGATGCTTGGACACCCAGTACAGGTCGTTCTCCTTCAGCCTTTTTATACGAGGGTCCAGGACCCTCAACAGAAACAACAGCATGAAACACCACATATGCCATCCTTTTGAACAATAGATTACAGATATGGCATTGATTTTAGGAACCCGGAGATAATTTTTAGGAACCGGGAAATTGAACAAAAAACAGGCTTGGACACACAGTACAGGTCGTTCTCCTTCAGCCTTTTTATACGATGGTCCACGACCCTCAACAGGCACAACAGCATGAAACACCACATATGACATCCTTTTGCACAATCGAGTACAGGTATGGCATCGTTTTTAGGAACCCATAGATCATTTTTTGGAACCGTGAGATGGAAAAATATGCTTGGTCGGTCCTCCTATTTCCAATTTGGGGCACTGCGCGTGCAATCTACTGTGCCACCAGATATGAGTGGTGTGTTAATGAGTACTATTCTTAACAGTTTCATCACTGTTATCTCCCTTTTTTTGGTTTTGGTTTTGTAGCCACAGTGCAGCACCAGAGGCCAGAAAAATTAGGCATATCCAAATGCCTGAAAAATTAGCTATTTTTGCAGCCGCTGCTGTAGCAGCGGCCAGAAAAATTGATGTTTATAGAACAGTTAGAAAGTGCCATAAAACCTTGCGGCTTGAACACTAGTTGTTGGCGGATAAGTCACGCAAGTCATCCGGCATTCTAAGAAAAAATACGGCAGCGTGTGTACCATTTGTAGCCCAAGGCAGCTCATCTCATCATCAGGCCTTTTTTACTCAAATGTATCGCCCAATGTCAGTCACTTCGGAATCCATCCCTCATTAATTTTAATAAAGGTGAGATAATCAAGACTTTTTTGACCTAGGCGACTTCTCTTCTCAGTGACAAAACCTCCTGCTGCACTGAAGGTCCTTTCTGACAGGACACTTGAAGCGGGGCAGGCCAGAAGTTCGATTGCAAATTGGGATAGCTCAGGCCACAGGTCAAGCCTGCACACCCTGTAGTCAAGGGGTCCATCGCTCCTCAGAGTGTCGAGATCCACAGTTAATGCTAGGTAGTCTGCTACCTGTCGGTTGAGTCTTTCTCTGAGGCTGGATCCCGAAAGGCTCTGGCGATGCATAGGAGTTAAAAAGGTCTGCATGTCCTCCATCAACAACACGTCAGGAAAGCGTCCTGTCCTTGCCGTCGTGGTCATGGGAGGAGGAGGAAGCATAGTTTTTAATTTATTTTGGAACTGCTCCATCCTTTCCGACTTGCGGGAATTTGGTAACATTTCAGTCACTTTATGCTTATACCGGGGGTCTAGTAGCGTGGACACCCAGTACAGGTTGTTCTTCTTCAGCTTTTTTATACGAGGGTCCCTCAACAGGCACGACAGCATGAAAGACCCCATTTGCACAAGGTTGGATGCCAAGCTAATCATGTCCCGTTCCTCGTCCTCACTGATGTCACTGAAGGTATCTTCTTCCCCCCAGCCACGTACAACACCACGGGTACCAGATAGGTGACAACAACGAGCACCCTGGGATGCCTGTTGTGCTTGGTCTTCCTCCTCCTCCTCAAAGCCACATTCCTCCTCTGACTCCTCTTCCTCACAATCCTCTTCCTGCGTTGCCGTCGGTCCAGCAAGCGATGCTGATAAGGCTGTTTCTGGTGGTGATGGACACCACAACTCTTCCTCTTCCTCTTCACGCTCATCTTCGGCCTGATCCAGCACTCTTCGCAGGGCACGCTCCAGGAAGAAAACAAATGGTATGATGTCGCTGATGGTGCCTTCGGTGCGACTGACAAGGTTTGTCACCTCCTCAAAAGGATGCATGAGCCTACAGACATTGCGCATGAGCGTCCAGTAATTTGGAAAAAAATCCCCAGCTCCCCAGAGGCTGTCCTATCACCCCAGTCTTGTTGGAGCAGGCGGTCGAACATTAGGAGTGTTGAATTCCAACGTGTCGGGCGGTGTCGCAAATCAAGCTCCTCACTGGCAGGTTGTTTCGACGCTGGATATCGGACAAGTGCGCCATGGCCGTGTAGGAACACCTGAAATGGCCACACACCTTCCTGGCCTGCTTCAGGACGTCCTGTAAGCCTGGGTACTTATGCACAAAGCGTTGTACAATCAGATTACACACATGTGCCATGCAAGGCACATGTGTCAACTTGCCCAATTTCAATGCCGCCACCAAATTACTTCCATTGTCAGAAACAACCTTGCCAATCTCCAGTTGGTGCGGAGTCAGCCACTGATCCACCTGTGCGTTCAGGGCTGACAGGAGTGCTGGTGCGGTGTGACTCTCAGCTTTCAGGCAAGTCAACCCCACAACGGCGTGACACTGCCGTATCCGGGATGTTGAATAGTACCTGGGGAGCTGGGGGGTGCCGTTGATGTGGAGCAAGACGCAGCAGCAGAAGAGGACTCAGCCGAGGAAGAGGTTATGGAAGAGGATGGAGTAGGAGGAGTAGAGGAGGTAGCAGCAGGCCTGCCTGCAAGTCGTGGCGGTGTCACCAACTCCTCTGCAGAGACACGCATTCCATGCTTGTCAGCTGTCAGCAGGTTTACCCAATGCGCAGTGTTGGTTATATACCTGCCCTGACCATGCTTTGCAGACCAGCTATCAGTGGTCATATGGACCCTTGCCCCAACGCTGTGTGCCAGACATGCCATTACTTCCTTTCGCACAATCGAGTACAGGTTTAGGATTGCCTTTTGTGAAAAGAAATTTTGGCCAGGTACCCTCCACTGTAGTGTCCCAATAGATACAAATTTTTTGAAAGCCTCAGACTCCACCAGCTTGTATGGTAAAAGCTGGCGGACTAAGAGTTAAGACAAGCCAGCTGTCAGACGCCGGGCAAGGGGGTGACTTTGGGAAATTGGCTTCTTACACTCAAACATGTCCTTGACAGACACCTGACTGTGGGCAGATGACCAGGAACTGCTACGTAAGAGAGACTGAGTGGAGGATGGTTGAGAGGGGGCAAGGAGGACAGCAGTGGTTGACGTGGCTGAAGATGCTGGACCAGGAGGAGGAGGGCGGCTTTGAGTTTGTGTGCTGTTTCTACTCATGTGTTCTTCCCATCTGCGTTTGTGATGTGAGACCATGTGCCTTCGCAAAGCAGTTGTACCTAGGTGGCTGTTGGACTTCCCACGACTCAGTTTCTTTTGGCACAGGTTGCAAATGGCATTGCTGTTGTCAGAGGCAGACACACAAAAAAAAATGCCACACTGCTGAGCTCTGCGATGACGGCATTCTGGTGGTGTCAACAGCATGCGTTGATTGGCGTGCTGTCTGGCTGACCCCGGGTGCCGATGCATGCTGTCTGACTGTGCCACTAGCTCCTTGCGACGACCTCCCCCTGCTTCCAACTCGTCTCCTCCTCCTCTCTGTCTCCCCATCTGAACTTTCCCCCTCTTCTTCTTCTCTTCTAGCGGGCACCCACGTGACATCCACGGACACATCATCATCAACCGCTTCACTTGTATCTGACACATCAACAAAGGAAGCAGCAGCGGGTACAACATCATCATCATCATCACACCGTACGTCCATGTCTGTAATGCTGCCTGACTGAGACAAATCACTGTTATCTACATCCTCTGTCAATGATGGTTGCGCATCACTCATTTCTTCCAACTGATGTGTCAATAACTCCTCTGACAGATCAAGTGAAGCGGCTGTGGTGCTAGTGTTGGTGGTGGCGACAGGCGGGCGAGTGGCACTGGTCACTTGAGAGGTGCCCAAAGCACAGCTGGAGGTGGATGGTGCATCAAGTTTAGGACTAGGAGCGGAAGCTGTAGAAGATTGGGTTTCCTGTGTTAGCCATTCAACTAGGTCCTCCTCAGAACTTTTTGCGTCCCTGGCACCTGGCCTCTGAACACTGTGCATAGTTGTAGGGCCTAAGGGAATCACAGCACCACGACCACGACCACGACGGCACCTGTGGGGTGGCCTGCCTTTGCTTGTCATTTTTTTTTAAATGTACACTTACAATACTATTAAACAAATTATGAGTGGTGGCACTGGGCAAGTGGGCACAGTATACGCTGTGAGCCTGACACAAAAAAGCAGACTGATGTTTCAAAGTCAAAAATGTTTATTTTTTAAATATTAAAAGTACTGTGACAACAAATATGAGTGGTGCCACTAACTTGGCAAGTGGCCCTGGCACACACGCTGGCAGGCAGGCAACTTCAATTAGATTACTATAGTAGACTGATGTTTCACAGTCAAAAAAGTTTTTTTATTAAATATTTAAAATACTGTTATAACAAATATGAGTGGTGGCACTAGTTGGCAAGTGGGCCTGGCACACACGCTGGGAGGAAGGCAACTGCAATTAGATTACACTAGCTGACTGATGTTTCACAGTCAAAAAAGTTTTTATTTTAAATATTTACCATACTGTTATAACAAATATGATTGGTTGCACTAGTTGGCAAGTAGGCCTGGCACACACGCTGGCAGGCAGGCAGGCAACCGCAATTCAATTGCACTAGCAGACTGATGATTCACAGTCAAAAAAGTTTTTATTTTAAATATTTACAATACTGTTATAAGAAATATGATTGGTGGCACTAGTTGGCTAGTGGCCTGGCACACACGCTGGCAGGCAGGCAACTGCTATTCAATTACACTAGCAGACTGATGATTCACAGTCAAAAAAGATTTTATTTTAAATATTTACACTACTGTTATAACAAATATGTTGGTGGCACTAGTTGGCAAGTGGGCCTGGCACACACACTGGCAGGCAGGCAGGCAACTGCAATTCAATTGCACTAGCAGACTGATGATTCACAGTCAAAAAAGATTTTATTTTAAATATTTACACTACTGTTATAACAAATATGTTGGTGGCACTAGTTGGCAAGTGGGCCTGGCACACACACTGGGAGGAAGGCAACTGCAATTAGATTACACTAGATGACTGATGTTTCACAGTCAAAAAAGTTTTTATTTTAAATATTTACAATACTGTTATAACAAATATGATTGGTGGCACTAGTTGGCAAGTGGGCCTGGCACACACGCTGGCAGGCAGGCAACTGCAATTCAATTGCACTAGCAGACTGATGATTCACAGTCAAAAAAGTTTTTATTTTAAATATTTACACTACTGTTATAACAAATATGATTTGTGGCACTAGTTGGAAAGTGGGCCTGGCACACACGATGGCAGACAGGCAACTGCAATTAAATAACACAATTAACTGCAATTAAATTTTAAAAAGTTACACTAATGTTACAACAGATAGGAGTGGTGGCACTCAGGATAGAAGTAGGCACAGTATGTGCTGGCAGCCTGACACACAGGCTGGTAATAGTGGCAGGCTGGCCTGGCAACTAAAATTAAATAACACTAGAAGAGGACTGATGTAAAAAAAAAAAATTTTTAAAATTGACACTAATGTTACACCAGATATAAGTGGTGGAAAACAGAGCTATTAATCACAGTATATGATGTGGGCCTGACACACAGGCCTGATGGAAAATGAAATTAGATTACACTAGCAAAATGATGTAAATTTATTTTTTTTTTTAAATTTAAAATAATGTTAACCAGATATCATTACAATAATGTTAAGCATATATGAGTGGTGGCTGGCACAGCAATTAACCACAGTATATGCTGTGTGAGCCTGACACACAGGCCTGATAGAAAATGAAATTAGATTACACTAGCAAAATGATTTAAAAGTTTTTTTGTTTAAATTTACACTATTGATTGTTAAGCAGATATCAGTGGTGGCACAGAGCAATTAACCACAGTATATGCTGTGTGAGCCTGACACACAGGCCTGATAGAAAATGAAATTAGATTACACTAGCAAAATGATTTAAAAGTTTGTTTTTTTTAATTTACAATAATGTTAAGCAGATATGAGTGGTGGCTAGCACAGCAATTAACCACAGTATATGCTGTGTGAGCCTGACACACAGGCCTGATAGAAAATGAAATTAGATTACAGTAGCAAAATGATTTAAAAGTTTTTTTGTTTAAATTTACACTAATGATTGTTAAGCAGATATCAGTGGTGGCACAGAGCAATTAACCACCGTATATGCTGTGTGAGCCTGACACACAGGCCTGATAGAAAATGAAATTAGATTACAGTAGCAAAATGATTTAAAAGTATTTTTTTTTAAATTTACGCTAATGTTAAGCAGATATCAGTGGTGGCACTAATCACAGTATATGCTGTGAGCCTCACATACAGGCTGACAGCCAGGCAAATGCAAATAAAATTACAAATAAAAAAATAAAAAAACGACTGAAGTGCTAGCCCTAAAAAGGGCTTTTTGGGCTGAAGTTCTAGCCCTAAAAAGGGCTTTTTGGGTGCTGTCCTTACAGCAGAGATTAGATGAGTCCTTCAGGACTGTAGTGGACACTAAATACACTAGCCTAGCTATCTATTTTCCTATAATATCAGCAGCAGCACTAAACCTCCTCTCACTAACAATGCAAGATCGTAATGAATCTAAAATGGCTGCTGCCCAGGAGCTGTGAGGGTCTGTGAGGGAGTGTCTGCTGCTGATTGGCTCAAATGTGTCTGCAGGTCAAAGTTTCCTCAATGATGACAAATAGGGGGCGGATCGAACATCGCATATGTTTGCCCGCCGCGGCAAACGCGAACAAGCTAAGATTGCCGGGAACTGTTCTCCGGCAAACAGTTCGCGACATCACTAAGGAAGATGACAACTATATGATGACACCAGCATGAAGTGCCTGAAAGGAAGGGCCCTGAACTGCCTAAACAATAATTTGAAGGTTGATTGGTGGATTGGTGATTTCCAGAAAGGTCTCATTAGTCTCAAAGTCTGTAGAAACATGTGAATAATCAGTAGTAAGGTCAAAATGTCCTAAAAAGCAACAGACAATGGGCAAACACACACACCAACTCAAACACAAACTTGCACATACACCCAAAGAAAACACCCACAGAGACAGCCTCCGAAAACACACAAAGACATACATACACCTTCACAGAGACATCCACAGAAAATGCACACAAACCCTTACAGAGAGATCCACAGAAAAAAATACATACACACTCATAGAGACACCAACAAAAGCACAAAGACATAAACACAGACACCCACAAAAACACTCACAGGAGGTAAAATGTCTGCACATTGTCATCCCCTAAATCAACAATGTGTGACATGCATGATAAAAAAAAATAGCAGAAATTAAGAGATAACTTTTTAAAGAATCATATTTGTAAATGTGCAAACAAAAATACTTTTGTGAATTCAAAATTGTACATTATTGATCTGTCAGAATGGGTAGATGAAGAAAAATACTTTTGAAAGGTTGACATATGTTTGGGGTTCCCCTACTCCATTTTCCCCAACCAAGAGCACCACTTCAAATCTGGTGTACAAATGTTCCCATCTGGCAGCTGTACTTATGGATTTTGAAAATACTGTACTCTATATGGTCTGTGTGAAACCATAAGCTGTGGCACTAGGTCTCATACCATTAAATCTAGTTAAATGCAGGATTTAGGCTTGTTTGTATGTATTTCAAAATTAAGTCAGCTGTAGTGTAAACCAATCATATCTGCTAAAAGGGCACCTACCATTTGTGTATTGAGGAGGGCACATTTCTGCATGGTTTTAAATATAGAATTTCTACAGCATTGTCAAATCATAAATACACTGTTGCATATTGCTTAAAAAATGTGTTTTAATGGACCCCTGGCCCCACCACACAACTACCACACTGAAGTTACAATCTGAAATTGCACAAATAAATACAAAACATTTACTAAGTAAGTCCTACCTACTCTACAAATGAAAGTGATCTGCTGCCTGACTCAGGCACAAACTGTACAAACGGAAGTGCCAAGTCTGTCTCACACTGCATAGTGGTTTAGTGCACACTCAGAAATCCTTTCAAATGCCAATGCTTTACACCTTGTAATGACATTTCCCATGCTTAATAGCACTCTGCTGTAGCGGCCTCTGGTGGCTGCCAAAATGTAAAAAAGTAAAATTAAATAATGGTTGTGCTTGTATAAGAGAGCCTGTGTGTTGTAGGAGAGTGTGTGTGTGTTATTACCTTTAACAACACTTTCAAGTTTGACTGCAATCAAGAATATAGCACAGCACACACGCACACACATTCTAGTATCTTTGCCAAAAAACGCAACTAACTTGTATATTACTTCAGAAATGTTTAGGCAAAGCATAAAATAGGGTCGCAATGGTATTAGGTATCATGGCACTCGGTCCTGGGAACATTTTTTGAAGAACCCTGCTCTAGAAGATATTAGAAAGGAAAGTAAGATAAAGCTGTTGTGAATATTATCCTTATTATTATTTCAGTAGTGTACCTGCAAAGTGTATTATGTGTTAAGACACAATAAATATTATGAAACATCGATATCATTCTGTTAATGTAACTCAATATATATATATAATAGCAGTTACCAACTTTGCAGGGGCAATGTGTGCAATTTAATATTGAGGTTGCATTCTATTGGCTGTTCCAATCAGCCAATAGATTCATTCAGCCAATCGGAATTCAAGGGACGCCACCTGGAGGATGACTTCTGCCCGCTTGGATGAAGACTTCTCCCGGCTGGATGAGGATGGATGTCCGGTCTTCAAAAACTGTAAGTGGGTCTTCGGGGGTTAGTGTTAGGTTTTATTAAGGGTTTATTGGGTGGGTTTTATTTTTAGATTAGGAACTTTGGCCAACGTAAAAGAGCTAAATGCCCTTTTAAGGGCAATGCCCATCCAAATGCCCTTTTACTGTTGGATTGTATTTTTTTTTTTACAGGTAAAAGAGCTGATTTCTTTGGGGCAATGCCCCGCAAAAGGCCCTTTTCAGGGCTATTGGCAGTTTAGTGTAGGCTAGGGTTTTTTTATTTGGGGGGGGGGGGGGGCTTTTTTATTTTGATAGGGCTATTAGATTAGGAGTAATTCATTTTTATTTTTGATAATTTCTTTTTTTATTTTGTGTAATTTAGTGTTTATTATTTTTTGTAATTTAGTTAATTGTATTTAATGAATGTAATTTATTTAATTTTAGTATAATATTAGGTTTAACTGTAAGACAGGTTAAGTTTTATTTCACAGGTAAATTTGTATTTATTTTTACTAGGTATTTAGTAAATAGTTAATAACTATTTACTAACTAGTCTACCTAGTTAAAATAAATACAAACTTAGCTGTGAAATAAAAATAAAACCTAAGATAGCTACAATGTAACTATTAGTTATATTGTAGCTATCTTAGGGTTTATTTTACAGGTATTTAGTTTTAAATAGGAATTATTTAGGTAATGATAGTAATTTTTATTTAGATTTATTTTAATTATATTAAAGTTAGGGGTGTTAGGGTTAGGGTTAGAATTAGGGTTAGGTTTAGGGGTTAATATATTTATTTATTGTTAGTGATGTGGGAGGCCAGAGGTTTAGGGGTTAATAACTTTAGTATAGTGGCTGCGGTGATGTTGGGGGCAGCAGATTAGGGGTTAATAAATGTATGTAGGGGCGGCAGATTAGGGGTTAATAAGTGTAATGTCGGGGGCGGCATATTAGGGTTGTTTCAACTCAGGGTTTATGTTAGGGTGTAAACATAACTTTTGTTTCCCCATAGACATCAATGGGGCTGTGTTACGGAGCTTTACGCTCTGTTATTGCAGGTGTTAGGCTTTTTTGCTGGCTCTCCCCATTGATGTCCAGGGCCGCCATCAGGGGGTGACAGGGGTGACTCCTGTCAGGGGCCCAATGGGCCAAGGGGGCCCCATGAAGCAAGAACTAAAAAAAAAATAAAAAAAATTTGGCAGCCACCAGTGGGTACTACAGCAGAGTGCTAATTGAGCATGGGAAATGTTATTACAAGGAGTAAAGTATTAGCATTTGAGAGGATTTCTGAGTGTGTACTAAACCACTATGCACAGTGTGAGACAGACTTGGCACTTTGTACAGTGTGTGCCTGAGTCCGACGGCAGATCACTTTCATTTGCAGAGGAGGTAGGACTTACTTAGCAAATGTTTTTTATTTTTTTGTGCAATTTCAGATTGTAACTTCAGTGTGGAAGTAGTTGTATGGTAGGGCCACATTTTTTTAGCAGCAGTGTATTTATGATTATTTGACAATGCTGTATAAATTCTATATTAAAAACCATGCAGAAATGTTTCCTCCTCAATACCCAAATGGTAGGTGCCCTTTTTGCAGATATGCATTTTATATATATATATATATATATATATATATATATATATATATATATATATTTACATTCCAGTTTGCTGCCTCTTTATGCAAGGACTTTCCAGATGCTAGGAGGCATTTTATCTAAGATTTTTACATCTGCATAAAATGTTATACTCTCAGACTAAGATTGCTCAGTGTTTAAAATGAGACAGGTTAATTTAAAACTGTTCAGTTTACAGTACAGCTGACTTAATTTTGAAATACATACCAACAAGCCTAAATCCGGCATTTAACCAGATCTAATGGTATGAGTACCACAGCTTATGGTTCCACCATTTGTACACTATATTCACAATTTAACCTTTAAATTATTGTTTAGGCAGTTCAGGGCCCTTCCTTTCATCCACTGCATGCTGTTGTCATCATTTAGTTGGCATCTTCCTTTAGAAAAATAATAATTAGAACTCCATATTTTGTTTTCTAAATCTCCTTTTTTTACAAAACTGTAGTTTACCTCATTACTTGTCAGGTCAATGTAAACAAGTGTTGAGTGTCTGTTTGGGTGTCTGTGCCTGAGTTTGTTTCTTTGCGTGTCTGCTAGAGTGTCTATATGTGAATGCTTATGTGTGAGTGTGTGTGTGTTTCAGTGTATGAGTGTGTCTGTGTGTGTGTGTATGTTACTACCTTTACAACATTTCCAAGTTTAAATAGACACTTAAGAATAAAGTGCATATGTGTTTTAGTCACTTGGTCAAAAATTGCACATGTCAAAGGAGGGGGGGTGTCTGATCGATGATTAAGTCAGGGGCCCCAAAATTTCTAGTGGCGGCCCTGCTGATGTCTATGGGGAAATCGTGCACAAGCACGTCAAACCAACTCAAAGCAGCGCTGGTATTTGTGTGCGGTATGGCGCTCAATGCAGCCATATCGCCGGGTTTTTGCAAACCTGTAATAGTAGCGCTATTAAAGATGAGCAGTGACAATAACTTGCAAGCTATACTGAGCCACTCATAACACAAAACTCGTAATCTAGCTGATAGTTTATTAAATAAATTATTAGAAATAATAAGCAATATTTGAATAAAGCAAATCAATAAACATACATCATTACAATGAATTAATGATTATCAGGTTAGAACTAATGAAAACAATAACTAACAGCTAGATTACGAGTTGTGCGTTATGACTCAAATATCATCGTTATGGGCCATAGCGCTTCATTTTCCCTACCGCTGCTATTACAAGTTTCCGTAGCGCCACAAATATCACCATCTACACTCAAATACATAACGCTCACCCAGACCCAGTAGTTAATGATATACCGATAACAAAAACATCCATGAATCACTTCAAAAACATTACACAAAGTACACTTACACTCATACAAACACTCTACAATATTTATTTTTTAAATTAAAAATTTTCATGTCAAAATATAATGGATCAAAGTTACAAGAGCTCGGGTGTTTGAAAAAAAATGCACAGAAACCCATTTTACATTGACTTACATAGACATACGGGAAGATACACTCATCTAGCTACATCTAACTACAAATATTATCACATACATACAGAATTAGATACATACAAACAATATACAGCCCATTACCTACACAAAACATATTTTTATTATTAAATTAACACGATTTAGCTACTTTTTCACAGAAGAACATGACGTTACTCACTTTACGCTCAACGCAAGTGTTGGGTTTTATTTCTCTTGAAATTTCTCTCCTCCATTGACTTCTATGGGGAATACGTGCTCGTGCACGCGACCGGAAGATTTACCTAACGCACGCAAAATTTTTAGTCTTTAAAACTCGTAATACCAGCGTTAGAATTGTGGCGTTCATTCATTCTTGCGTTAGTCCCGCTATGACAAATAGATCTAGAAATTACTATTTCCCTATGGAGTTATGGCTTTTACTTGTGTGAACATCACTACAACATCAAAATCTTTTATGAAATTACATTACATCAACTAGAAATCACCATCAATTCTATCATCACCAATATGAAATCGGTTTAAAAAATTAAATCATATTTAAACATGCAGAAAACTATTTTTTAACATTTCATTATTCACAAATAGTAGCCAATTGTAAACACATCTCATTTAAGTATATTATAGCATTCCATTTATTCAACTCATATGCTTGGATGAACAGCATATCTACATAGGCTCACCAGATGATGATTGATGGATGCACATACATGCCTTTTGGCATTGACTCATACATGTGCATTGCTATTCAGCAAAAAAACAGATATAAACAATAAACACATTTTCATCATACAACTACATTGGAAGGTTGGTTAACATTGGATTCTCTCTTGGAATCACGAAAGATCAATTATGGATTTAGTGTCCCTTTAACATCACAATTCACTTATAATATACCATTAGAAATTACGTACAATAATAAGATATCATTAGAAAATATTAGAGTTGTCGCTATTTTGGAAGGAACAATAATGCTATACTGCTTTATATAAATTAACTTATGTGGGAGAGAATCACAATACATACGTATATGTACATAACACGCATCACACAACAACAAAGCAGACATTTATCTTTTTAATCATCACACAACAAGAATGTTGCAAACTACAACAACAGAACGAAGATTTTCAAACTAGACAGGCATGTTGCTAATATGATGACATCATTCCAAGCTTCAACCATACAGATTACAGCATTAGGACTGTGCCGCCCCTTTCAGCAGTTTCTCACTCAATACTACAATATTACATATACGTAAATGAGAGGGTGGAAGATCTTCATTATTATTGCGATTTCAAAGGGACACGTAAAATATTGATATCTCACCAATCACTAATATGTACAATATTATAGATGTCACCCGTTACTTTATCGTTTTGAAAGAATATTGCAGCAACATTGATCAATCAGATTATATGCCATGTCTATGCACACATTATACACAAGTATGCACTTTCATTCATGTTAGCGTGGATGTGTGCTTTTTACTATAATAAGTATTTATTACGCATATGAACAAACATTACGAAGGTGCACTGTATATGTTAGATTTTACACTTTCACATTACGAATCATTAGGGGGGAAATAAATTTAATCAAACAAAAGTAAATCCGCCCAATTTGAAAGCATTCACGCCAATCACATACAATCAAGTGTATACAATCAGCAATCATTACGAACACGCTACCATTGGACATATTGCACTATAAATCCCCCAAATAACATGGCCAAAGTGTCCCTTGTGATCGACATTGTATCAAATCGCTTCTGTGTGTTTGCATACCTTGTTACTCCTTGTGTGTTTGCTCTGCTGTTTAGCTTTGTGCTGCTTGGCTTTGCAAATATGGATGATCCGCAGTTAGCTGGTGCTGTTGCATGAATTGTGTACAACAGAATCAGGCGTGCTCGGTGTCTCCAAGAGAGACATAGGGCTCATCTGATTAGAGGTCCTCCTGTTCACAGGGCGAGGCCTTCCTTGGATAACATGAGCGATGTCAAGGTTTAGGACAAGTATAGGCTCAATCGCGAGCAGCTCATTAGCCTTTACGAAGTACTTAAACCTCATCTGGAGCCACATAAACCTATGCGGACTGCCATCCCTGGCATGACCAAGATGCTAAGTTGCATACATGTCCTGGCCTCTGGAAGTTTTCAATCCGGAGAGAGGTACATGCATGGGCTGTCTCAGGGTACCTTCTCTGTGGTTTTTGACAATTTTCTGTACGCCATTGTATGAGTTTGTAAGGTTTACCTAGGATTTCCTCAAAATGATGGCGATTGGAGGAGCCTGAAGAGGGAATTCTATGCAATAGCTCGGATGCCCAATGTATTGGGAGCAATAGATTGCACCCACATTGCGCTATGTGCTCCAAAAAATGACCAGCCCTTCCGAAATCGTAAACATTTTCATAGTCTCAAGGTGCTGTTTGTCTGTGATGCACAGATGCAGACTATGAATGTGTGCATGAATTTCAGCGGGGCTTGTCATGATGCCCATATCCTCAGGCAGTCACAGGCAGTTTGAGAGCAGACCGTTTCCTCATGGGTGGCTCGTTAGTGAGTACTTGTGCACAGCATGGTTCAGAATTTAGACAATTGCCACTGTAATGTTCATAAACAGTTGTGTTTGTGTAATGTGCAAAATGTGCAGCTATAGGATGCGCTTTAACCATTTAATTGTCTTTCAGCAAATGTTTATTTTTAGCTCCCAAAAGGATATGTAGCAGGTCATAGCTTAAATGTGCAGCTATAGGATGCAATTTAACCATTTATTTCTCTTTTAGCAAATGTCTAGTTTATGCGAAAAACACATATGTAGCATGTCCTAGCTTAAATGTGCAGATATAGGATGCGATTTAACCATTTAGTTGTCTTTCTGCAAATGTCTAGTTTTAGCTCCAATCAGATATGTAGCATGTACTACCTTAAATGTGCAGCTATAGGATGCAAATTAACCATTTATTTCTTTTTTAGCAAATGTCTAGTTTATGCGAAAAACACATATGTAGCATGTCCTAGCTTAAATGTGCAGATATAGGATGCGATTTAACCATTTAGTTGTCTTTCTGCAAATGTCTAGTTTTAGCTCCAAACAGATATGTAGCATGCCCTACCTTAAATGTGCAGCTATAGGATGCAATTTAACCATTTATTTCTCTTTTAGCAAATGTATAGTTTATGCGAAAAACGCATATGTAGCATGTCCTAGCTTAAATGTGCAGATATAGAGGCCCATTTATCAAGCTCCGAATGGAGCAGGAGCCAGAAATACCAGTTATGAAGCAGCGGTCTAAGGACCGCCGCTCCATAACCCTGTCCACCTGCTCTGAGCAGCCGGACAGAGCTTGCCACAATTCAACCCTATCGAGTTCGATCGGGTTGATTGACACCCCCTGCTGGCGGCCGATTGGCAGCGAATCTACAGGGGGTGGCGTTGCACCAGCAGCTCACAAGAGCTGCTGGTGCAATGCTGAATACGGAGACCTTTAATAAATAGGCCTCATAGGATGCGATTTAACCGTTTAGTTGTCTTTCTGCAAATGTCTAGTTTTAGCTCCAAACAGATATGTAGCATGTTCTACCTTAAATGTGCAGCTATAGGATGCAATTTAACCATTTATTTCTCTTTTAGCAAATGTCTAGTTTATGCGATTTTTGTGTACACAAATGCAATGTATCTTATTGAAATGTATTTTAATATAATAATTTTTAAGATATTTGACATTTTGTTATGTTCATTATTTATAGGTGATTCGGGTTACATGAGCCGGCTTTTGCTCATTACGCTGTTGCGTAACCCCACAGACGAGGCCCAGGAGCACTACAATCGGGCTCACAAGCGGACTGGGGCTGTAGTGGAGAGCAGTGACGTGTGGTGAGGTCAGAGGCTGGTGAGGCACTGGCTGATACTCCCTAGAAACACACATATAGATCCAAATATATATATATATATATATATATATATATATCAATCATACATATATTATATGCTATGCTTAACTCATATACATGCCAGTTACAGATAGCACAGCAACTGTCCCTAGTCTTGTTAACTGTCCCTGTGATCTGACTTTGGCAGCGTTTGTAGAGTTAATGGGAAGTTATATTTACAGGGAACACAAAGTTTCCCATAGACTGCAATGTAAAGGCACTTTTTAGTGATGTTTTTATCTAACAACCCACATCCCCTCACTTTAACCCCTTATAACTGCTTTTTACAATTATTTAAAAAATAAATAAAGATGCTCATATTTTTTATTGTAATGAAGAAAGCTCACACTTTTTTTTTTTTTGGGGGGGGGCAATTGCAGGACATTTTTTTCATTAACCAGAGATCTGATCTCTGGTTAATGAATTAGAGCGCAAAGTGCTACTGCGAGCTCGCAGGATCATTAACAAGCCACTTATTATGGCTGGTTACTTAACGTGCGAATGTAAACAGACAAATTTGTCCCTTTACTGGCGCACGTTAACTTTGCGCTCCACTTGTAATCTAGCCCTTTATGTTTACTCTATATTGAAATGTATCTTTTATCTCTATTTTATGTTTGTTTATGGAAGAATATAGGTTTCTCTGTGTGTTATGTTCTGTATCTGCACTCAGGAATACGACACTCCCTTGCAAAGTATTGTTTAAAGAGATATAAAAGTACACAAATAAGATAATATGCTAATATGTCAGAGCATTTTATTATTGCACTGGTGCTTGCGAATAACTATGCTTTTAACCCCTGCAAGCAAATTAAACACATAGTCAAAGTCCGCTTCAGAGCAGCAATGCAAATGCACTACTGTGAACTAGCTGGCGAGTCAATGACAAGCCACCAATTACCAGCTAGCTCCAAGTAGTGCATTTGTTATACTGAGGATATGTATATATGCTTTTCAATAAAGGATACCAAGAGAATAAAGTAAGTTTGATAAGAGAAGTTATTAGGAGCATGCATTAACTGTTACACACACACTTTATCTATCTATCCATTTAACTTTCTGTCTATAGTCTCCAAAGTTACAGCACTCGCTAGACAAAATAATGGATCTATTGTAATGTTTCATCTGAGGAAAGTGTAAAAATATCTAATTTATTTTGTATAATTCATGATTCAGATGGAGCATACAATTTTAAACAGCTTTCTAATATACTTATATTATCAAAGGCCTTTTGTTCTCTTTGTATCTTTTATTGAAAAGCAGGGACGTAAGCTCAGGAGCGTGCACGTCTCTGGAGCACTATATTGCAGCATCTTTGCAAGAATGTTATCCATTCCATGAGCTCTAGATGGCATCACTATTTCCTGCCATTTAGTGCTCCAGACACCTACCTGCGTATCTCTTTAACAAAGAATACCATGAGAACAAAGCAAATTTAATAATAGAAGTAAATTGGAAACTTTTGTTTAAATGGTATGTTCTGTCTGTTGGGTTTCATATCCCTTTAAGTCCTGTAACTGTGGAGACTGTATGAACATTATCCTACACACGCCCTGGCAGTTACATACAACATGTTTTTGTTGGGAGTGCAGAGTTTTAGTACAGTACTTTGATTATATAACATTATCAGACATATACACAAATTGCACTGCTAATTCCTGGCCACATACACAAAGTAACAGAGGAACTTTGAAACCAAATCATTCTCTTATCTTCAGAGTAATGATTCATTCAAGCTTTTCCCTTATGATGACAACTGTCTGCAGTTGCTAGGCTTCCTCCTGTGCTAAAGTAATTAACAAGGACTTTGCACCTAATCCTACCTCACTGACATTTTTGCCTGTAATAATTAATTGAGTTTATGGTATTGGTTTAACAGAGGGCTTAGCCGGGTCCTGTGCTGCGTTCACACCAAGGAGACCAGCCAGAAGAATGTCTACCAGGTATCACCAGGCTGCCGTGGATGGCTACCAGGACATCCTGAAAGAAGCGACAAAAAAAGACCTGAACACTACTGATGGGGAGGGCATGACGCCCACTCTTTTGGCTGCATACCATGGGCACCTGGAGGTCCTGGAGATTGTGTGTCACAGAGGGTGAGTAGATAAATATATAACATTGGGCCCCCAAGTGCCACGTGCTGTGATATCTTCTTACTACCAGTGTAATGAAGGGGCTACATTGGCACAGTTACTGTGTTTATGGGCAGAGGTGTGTGGGGAGCAGAAGCGCCCTACACATGTGTGAGCTGCCTGCTGGTTACTGCAATGACAGCTGGGTCGTGCAAGTAGCACTGCTGATTAAGTCAGCAGCAGTTTCTGCTTAGGACCAGCAGTTCTCACCAGCTCGCAAGCAGTGCTTTAAATATGTGCTTAATCCCTTTGTGGGGGTTAAACACATAGCATTACATTGCCACTAGTTTTATAATTTAATGCTAACAAATTAGAGAATGTCATTTTTTTACAATAATGGCTATTTAAAAAAAATAGGGTATAGAATAGCATTACAGGGTCTCTAGTTGCCATACTCTAATGAACTATGTCATTTTTCAACTATAAAGGCCCTTTAAAGTGAAAGTAAACTTACCTTAAAGTCGATCCATTATCTCACTCGTTTTTCAAAATCAATATGAGTTTCATTCGTGATTTGTTATAAATATAATGAAAAATATTATTATTAATAATATTATTCATCCATTTGTGAATGTACACTAATTACAACCCGTAAAAAAATAATTTTTTTTGGCTGTCTATCACGTTTCTAGATCAGCCAACCGAAATTCTGGCCGTTAGGTGTCCGCCAGTGTACGTCATCCGCCTACTTGACCATGTGCGCATGCACTATTGTGTGAGCCTTCATCTCGGCATCCATGCGTGCTCACAATTTGCGCATGCATATTGGCACAAACTAAGAATCCCCCATCAGACATCATCACCTTGTTAGCAACTTATCCGATACGGAGAATCGCATCACTTGTCTTCTGAAAGAGTTCAATGTATGTTAGTAATGCTGTCCTGCAAAAAAATTGTTTTTAGAAATGATCAATTAAGTTTTAATTTGTAATTGGCTTTGCTGATTAGCGCGTGCGCAAAAGATAGTGAAATTGCCGATTGGCGCATGCACTGTTTCACGGAGCCTCGTGATCGCGCTTTAGGCAGACGTAGAAAGCGGGTGGGACCGTTCTATACGTCAAACCTAAGAAAAGCAAGAAGTAGTGTGTGGGAGGAGTAGGACATCGCAACGGTAGGTAGTTAGAGTTATAGAAAAAATAGAGATAAAACAAAATTTTGTAGAAAAAAACTTAGCGATTAACTTTATCCAGTAGTAAGAAATGCATTGATGTCTTGCAAATGTTAAAACATAACCTTTACTTTAACTATGGTGACCAGATGTCCTGATTATTCTGGGACAGTCCAGAATTTAGGAAGTCTGACCCTAATTTTTCAGGTGCCTAAGATTCTCCAGAATTTGCCTTGCAGGGTGTTGCGCTGCTTATTTAGCATGAGATGACCCGAAATGAGCGCTACTTATTTAGAGTGAGAAATCCCTATTCCTATGCTCACACCTTATAGGGAATAGTGATTTTGCGAGCTAAATATGTAGTGCTTATTTTGGAACCATCTTGTGCTAAATAAGTATTGCTGATTTTTGGCCATCTCGTGCTAAATAAGTATTGCTGATTTTTGGCCATCTCATGCTAAATAAGTATTGCTGATTTTTGGCCATCTCGTGCTAAATAAGTAGTGCTGATTTTTGGCCATCTCATGCTAAATAAGTAGTGCTGATTTTTGGCCATCTCATGCTAAATAAGTATTGCTGATTTTTGGCCATCCCATGCTAAATAAGTATTGCTGGTTTTTGGCCATCTCATGCTAAATAAGTAGTGCTGCTTTTTGGCCATCTCATGCTAAATAAGTAGTACTGATTTTTGGCCATCTCATGCTAAATAAGTATTGCTGATTTTTGGCCATCTCGTGCTAAATAAGTATTGCTGATTTTTGGCCATCTCGTGCTAAATAAGTATTGCTGATTTTTGGCCATCTCATGCTAAATAAGTATTGCTGATTTTTGGCCATCTCATGCTAAATAAGTATTGCTGATTTTTGGCCATCTCGTGCTAAATAAGTATTGCTGATTTTTGGCCATCTCGTGCTAAATAAGTATTGCTGATTTTTGGCCATCTCATGCTAAATAAGTAGTGCTGATTTTTGGCCATCTCATGCTAAATAAGTAGTGCTGCTTTTTGGCCATCTCATGCTAAATAAGTATTGCTGATTTTTGGCCATCCCATGCTAAATAAGTATTGCTGATTTTTGGCCATCTCATGCTAAATAAGTAGTGCTGATTTTTGGCCATCTCGTGCTAAATAAGTATTGCTGATTTTTGGCCATCTCGTGGTAAATAAGTATTGCTGATTTTTGGCCATCTCGTGCTAAATAAGTAGTACTGATTTTTGGCCATCTCGTGCTAAATAAGTATTGCTGATTTTTGGCCATCTCATGCTAAATAAGTAGTGCTGATTTTTGGCCATCTCATGCTAAATAAGTAGTGCTGATTTTTGGCCATCTCGTGCTAAATAAGTATTGCTGATTTTTGGCCATCTCGTGCTAAATAAGTAGTGCTGATTTTTGGCCATCTCGTGCTAAATAAGTATTGCTGTTTTTTGGCCATCTCGTGCTAAATAAGTAGTGCTGATTTTTGGCCATCTCATGCTAAATAAGTATTGCTGATTTTTGGCCATCTCATGCTAAATAAGTAGTGCTGATTTTTGGCCATCTCGTGCTAAATAAGTATTGCTGATTTTTGGCCATCTCGTGCTAAATAAGTATTGCTGATTTTTGGCCATCTCGTGCTAAATAAGTAGTACTGATTTTTGGCCATCTCGTGCTAAATAAGTATTGCTGATTTTTGGCCATCTCATGCTAAATAAGTAGTGCTGATTTTTGGCCATCTCATGCTAAATAAGTAGTGCTGATTTTTGGCCATCTCATGCTAAATAAGTAGTGCTGATTTTTGGCCATCTCATGCTAAATAAGTAGTGCTGATTTTTGGCCATCTCATGCTAAATAAGTAGTGCTGATTTTTGGCCATCTCGTGCTAAATAAGTATTGCTGTTTTTTGGCCATCTCGTGCTAAATAAGTAGTGCTGATTTTTGGCCATCTCATGCTAAATAAGTATTGCTGATTTTTGGCCATCTCATGCTAAATAAGTAGTGCTGATTTTTGGCCATCTCGTGCTAAATAAGTATTGCTGATTTTTGGCCATCTCGTGCTAAATAAGTATTGCTGATTTTTGGCCATCTCGTGCTAAATAAGTAGTACTGATTTTTGGCCATCTCGTGCTAAATAAGTATTGCTGATTTTTGGCCATCTCATGCTAAATAAGTAGTGCTGATTTTTGGCCATCTCATGCTAAATAAGTAGTGCTGATTTTTGGCCATCTCATGCTAAATAAGTAGTGCTGATTTTTGGCCATCTCATGCTAAATAAGTAGTGCTGATTTTTGGCCATCTCATGCTAAATAAGTAGTGCTGATTTTTGGCCATCTCGTGCTAAATAAGTATTGCTGATTTTTGGCCATCTCGTGCTAAATAAGTAGTGCTGATTTTTGGCCATCTCGTGCTAAATAAGTATTGCTGTTTTTTGGCCATCTCGTGCTAAATAAGTATTGCTGATTTTTGGCCATCTCGTGCTAAATAAGTAGTGCTGATTTTTGGCCATCTCGTGCTAAATAAGTAGTGCTGATTTTTGGCCATCTCGTGCTAAATAAGTATTGCTGATTTTTGGCCATCTCGTGCTAAATAAGTATTGCTGATTTTTGGCCATCTCGTGCTAAATAAGTAGTGCTGATTTTTGGCCATCCCATGCTAAATAAGTAGTGCTGATTTTTGGCCATCTCGTGCTAAATAAGTAGTGCTGTTTTTTGGCCATCTCGTGCTAAATAAGTAGTACTGATTTTTGGCCATCTCATGCTAAATAAGTAGTGCTGATTTTTGGCCATCTCGTGCTAAATAAGTAGTGCTGATTTTTGGCCATCTCATGCTAAATAAGTAGTGCTGATTTTTGGCCATCTCGTGCTAAATAAGTAGTGCTGATTTTTGGCCATCTCATGCTAAATAAGTAGTGCTGATTTTTGGCCATCTCGTGCTAAATAAGTAGTGCTGATTTTTGGCCATCTCGTGCTAAATAAGTAGTGCTGATTTTTGGCCATCTCGTGCTAAATAAGTATTGCTGATTTTTGGCCATCTCGTGCTAAATAAGTATTGCTGATTTTTGGCCATCTTGTGCTAAATAAGTAGTGCTGATTTTTGGCCATCTCATGCTAAATAAGTATTGCTGATTTTTGGCCATCTCATGCTAAATAAGTAGTGCTGATTTTTGGCCATCTCGTGCTAAATAAGTATTGCTGATTTTTGGCCATCTCGTGCTAAATAAGTATTGCTGATTTTTGGCCATCTCGTGCTAAATAAGTAGTACTGATTTTTGGCCATCTCGTGCTAAATAAGTATTGCTGATTTTTGGCCATCTCATGCTAAATAAGTAGTGCTGATTTTTGGCCATCTCATGCTAAATAAGTAGTGCTGATTTTTGGCCATCTCGTGCTAAATAAGTATTGCTGATTTTTGGCCATCTCGTGCTAAATAAGTAGTGCTGATTTTTGGCCATCTCGTGCTAAATAAGTATTGCTGTTTTTTGGCCATCTCGTGCTAAATAAGTAGTGCTGATTTTTGGCCATCTCGTGCTAAATAAGTAGTGCTGATTTTTGGCCATCTCGTGCTAAATAAGTATTGCTGATTTTTGGCCATCTCGTGCTAAATAAGTATTGCTGATTTTTGGTCATCTCGTGCTAAATAAGTAGTGCTGATTTTTGGCCATCTCGTGCTAAATAAGTAGTGCTGATTTTTGGCCATCTCGTGCTAAATAAGTATTGCTGATTTTTGGCCATCTCGTGGTAAATAAGTATTGCTGATTTTTGGCCATCTCGTGCTAAATAAGTAGTGCTGATTTTTGGCCATCCCGTGCTAAATTAGTATTGCTGTTTTTTGGCCATCTCATGCTAAATAAGTAGTACTGATTTTTGGCCATCTCATGCTAAATAAGTAGTGCTGATTTTTGGCCATCTCGTGCTAAATAAGTATTGCTGATTTTTGGCCATCTCGTGCTAAATAAGTATTGCTGATTTTTGGCGATCTCATGCTAAATAAGTAGTGCTGATTTTTGGCCATCTCGTGCTAAATAAGTATTGCTGATTTTTGACCATCTCGTGCTAAATAAGTATTGCTGATTTTTGGCGATCTCATGCTAAATAAGTAGTGCTGATTTTTGGCCATCTCGTGCTAAATAAGTATTGCTGATTTTTGGCGATCTCATGCTAAATAAGTAGTGCTGATTTTTGGCCATCTCGTGCTAAATAAGTATTGCTGATTTTTGACCATCTCGTGCTAAATAAGTATTGCTGATTTTTGGCGATCTCATGCTAAATAAGTAGTGCTGATTTTTGGCCATCTCGTGCTAAATAAGTATTGCTGATTTTTGGCCATCTCATGCTAAATAAGTAGTGCTGATTTTTGGCCATCTCGTGCTAAATAAGTATTGCTGATTTTTGGCCATCTCGTGCTAAATAAGAATTGCTGATTTTTGGCCATCTCGTGCTAAATAAGTATTGCTGATTTTTGGCCATCCCATGCTAAATAAGTATTGCTGATTTTTGGCCATCTCATGCTAAATAAGTAGTGCTGATTTTTGGCCATCTCGTGCTAAATAAGTATTGCTGATTTTTGGCCATCTCGTGCTAAATAAGTATTGCTGATTTTTGGCCATCTCGTGCTAAATAAGTATTGCTGATTTTTGGCCATCTCGTGCTAAATAAGTAGTGCTGATTTTTGGCCATCCCATGCTAAATAAGTAGTGCTGATTTTTGGCCATCTCGTGCTAAATAAGTAGTGCTGTTTTTTGGCCATCTCGTGCTAAATAAGTAGTACTGATTTTTGGCCATCTCATGCTAAATAAGTAGTGCTGATTTTTGGCCATCTCGTGCTAAATAAGTAGTGCTGATTTTTGGCCATCTCATGCTAAATAAGTAGTGCTGATTTTTGGCCATCTCGTGCTAAATAAGTAGTGCTGATTTTTGGCCATCTCATGCTAAATAAGTAGTGCTGATTTTTGGCCATCTCGTGCTAAATAAGTAGTGCTGATTTTTGGCCATCTCGTGCTAAATAAGTAGTGCTGATTTTTGGCCATCTCGTGCTAAATAAGTATTGCTGATTTTTGGCCATCTCGTGCTAAATAAGTATTGCTGATTTTTGGCCATCTTGTGCTAAATAAGTAGTGCTGATTTTTGGCCATCCCATGCTAAATAAGTAGTGCTGATTTTTGGCCATCTTGTGCTAAATAAGTAGTGCTGATTTTTGGCCATCTCGTGCTAAATAAGTATTGCTGTTTTTTGGCCATCTCGTGCTAAATAAGTAGTGCTGATTTTTGGCCATCTCATGCTAAATAAGTATTGCTGATTTTTGGCGATCTCATGCTAAATAAGTAGTGCTGATTTTTGGCCATCTCGTGCTAAATAAGTATTGCTGATTTTTGGCCATCTCATGCTAAATAAGTAGTGCTGATTTTTGGCCATCTCGTGCTAAATAAGTATTGCTGATTTTTGGCCATCTCGTGCTAAATAAGAATTGCTGATTTTTGGCCATCTCGTGCTAAATAAGTATTGCTGATTTTTGGCCATCCCATGCTAAATAAGTATTGCTGATTTTTGGCCATCTCATGCTAAATAAGTAGTGCTGATTTTTGGCCATCTCGTGCTAAATAAGTATTGCTGATTTTTGGCCATCTCGTGCTAAATAAGTATTGCTGATTTTTGGCCATCTCGTGCTAAATAAGTATTGCTGATTTTTGGCCATCTCGTGCTAAATAAGTAGTGCTGATTTTTGGCCATCCCATGCTAAATAAGTAGTGCTGATTTTTGGCCATCTCGTGCTAAATAAGTAGTGCTGTTTTTTGGCCATCTCGTGCTAAATAAGTAGTACTGATTTTTGGCCATCTCATGCTAAATAAGTAGTGCTGATTTTTGGCCATCTCGTGCTAAATAAGTAGTGCTGATTTTTGGCCATCTCATGCTAAATAAGTAGTGCTGATTTTTGGCCATCTCGTGCTAAATAAGTAGTGCTGATTTTTGGCCATCTCATGCTAAATAAGTAGTGCTGATTTTTGGCCATCTCGTGCTAAATAAGTAGTGCTGATTTTTGGCCATCTCGTGCTAAATAAGTAGTGCTGATTTTTGGCCATCTCGTGCTAAATAAGTATTGCTGATTTTTGGCCATCTCGTGCTAAATAAGTATTGCTGATTTTTGGCCATCTCGTGCTAAATAAGTAGTGCTGATTTTTGGCCATCCCATGCTAAATAAGTAGTGCTGATTTTTGGCCATCTTGTGCTAAATAAGTAGTGCTGATTTTTGGCCATCTCATGCTAAATAAGTATTGCTGATTTTTGGCCATCTCGTGCTAAATAAGTAGTGCTGATTTTTGGCCATCTCGTGCTAAATAAGTAGTGCTGATTTTTGGCCATCTCGTGCTAAATAAGTAGTGCTGTTTTTTGGCCATCTCGTGCTAAATAAGTATTGCTGATTTTTGGCCATCTCGTGCTAAATAAGTATTGCTGATTTTTGGCCATCTCATGCTAAATAAGTAGTGCTGATTTTTGGCCATCTCGTGCTAAATAAGTATTGCTGATTTTTGGCCATCTCGTGCTAAATAAGTATTGCTGATTTTTGGCCATCTCATGCTAAATAAGTAGTGCTGATTTTTGGCCATCTCGTGCTAAATAAGTAGTGCTGATTTTTGGCCATCTCGTGCTAAATAAGTATTGCTGATTTTTGGCCATCTCGTGCTAAATAAGTATTGCTGATTTTTGGCCATCCCATGCTAAATAAGTATTGCTGATTTTTGGCCATCTCATGCTAAATAAGTAGTGCTGATTTTTGGCCATCTCGTGCTAAATAAGTATTGCTGATTTTTGGCCATCTCGTGCTAAATAAGTATTGCTGATTTTTGGCCATCTCGTGCTAAATAAGTAGTACTGATTTTTGGCCATCTCGTGCTAAATAAGTATTGCTGATTTTTGGCCATCTCATGCTAAATAAGTAGTGCTGATTTTTGGCCATCTCATGCTAAATAAGTAGTGCTGATTTTTGGCCATCTCGTGCTAAATAAGTATTGCTGATTTTTGGCCATCTCGTACTAAATAAGTAGTGCTGATTTTTGGCCATCTCGTGCTAAATAAGTATTGCTGTTTTTTGGCCATCTCGTGCTAAATAAGTATTGCTGATTTTTGGCCATCTCGTGCTAAATAAGTAGTGCTGATTTTTGGCCATCTCGTGCTAAATAAGTAGTGCTGATTTTTGGCCATCTCGTGCTAAATAAGTATTGGTGATTTTTGGCCATCTCGTGCTAAATAAGTATTGCTGATTTTTGGCCATCTCGTGCTAAATAAGTATTGCTGATTTTTGGCCATCCCATGCTAAATAAGTAGTGCTGATTTTTGGCCATCTCGTGCTAAATAAGTAGTGCTGTTTTTTGGCCATCTCGTGCTAAATAAGTAGTACTGATTTTTGGCCATCTCATGCTAAATAAGTAGTGCTGATTTTTGGCCATCTCGTGCTAAATAAGTAGTGCTGATTTTTGGCCATCTCATGCTAAATAAGTAGTGCTGATTTTTGGCCATCTCGTGCTAAATAAGTAGTGCTGATTTTTGGCCATCTCATGCTAAATAAGTAGTGCTGATTTTTGGCCATCTTGTGCTAAATAAGTAGTGCTGATTTTTGGCCATCTCGTGCTAAATAAGTAGTGCTGATTTTTGGCCATCTCGTGCTAAATAAGTATTGCTGATTTTTGGCCATCTCGTGCTAAATAAGTATTGCTGATTTTTGGCCATCTTGTGCTAAATAAGTAGTGCTGATTTTTGGCCATCCCATGCTAAATAAGTAGTGCTGATTTTTGGCCATCTTGTGCTAAATAAGTAGTGCTGATTTTTGGCCATCTCATGCTAAATAAGTATTGCTGATTTTTGGCCATCTCGTGCTAAATAAGTAGTGCTGATTTTTGGCCATCTCGTGCTAAATAAGTAGTGCTGATTTTTGGCCATCTCGTGCTAAATAAGTAGTGCTGTTTTTTGGCCATCTCGTGCTAAATAAGTATTGCTGATTTTTGGCCATCTCGTGCTAAATAAGTATTGCTGATTTTTGGCCATCTCATGCTAAATAAGTAGTGCTGATTTTTGGCCATCTCGTGCTAAATAAGTAGTGCTGATTTTTGGCCATCTCGTGCTAAATAAGTATTGCTGATTTTTGGCCATCTCATGCTAAATAAGTAGTGCTGATTTTTGGCCATCTCGTGCTAAATAAGTAGTGCTGATTTTTGGCCATCTCGTGCTAAATAAGTAGTGCTGATTTTTGGCCATCTCATGCTAAATAAGTAGTACTGATTTTTGGCCATCTCGTGCTAAATAAGTAGTGCTGATTTTTGGCCATCTCGTGCTAAATAATTATTGCTGATTTTTTGCCATCTCATGCTAAATAAGTAGTGCTGATTTTTGGCCATCTCGTGCTAAATAAGTATTGCTGATTTTTGGCCATCTCATGCTAAATAAGTAGTACTGATTTTTGGCCATCTCGTGCTAAATAAGTAGTGCTGATTTTTGGCCATCTCGTGCTAAATAAGTATTGCTGATTTTTGGCCATCTCGTGCTAAATAAGTATTGCTGATTTTTGGCCATCTCGTGCTAAATAAGTAGTGCTGATTTTTGGCCATCTCATGCTAAATAAGTAGTACTGATTTTTGGCCATCTCATGCTAAATAAGTAGTGCTGATTTTTGGCCATCTCACTGTCTTCAGTTCTGCTCACTGCTATTAATAAATCAAAGTGTATTTACATTGCAGTCTATGGGAACTGTTTGTTCCATGTAAATATATATGTATATGCGTATATCAGGCCGGGACTAGACATCGGGCACATTGGGCAAATTCCCGGTAGGCCGTGCAGTAGTTTAGCCCTGCCCACTGCAATCACATTATTTTTATTAATTATTTGTTCAAAACAAAATTCTCTGAATTATTCATTCATTGTAATGATTACGTTTATGATTATGTTACATAATCATAAATATAATCATTACCATGAATAATTCATAATAATTCATTATTATGTTTATGCAACAACATCTTATTCATTGGATATGACCCATAATACTGGACAGGCACGGAAGTTTTTCCAGCTTTTGTTCTGTCTCAGCTGAGTGCATCTCTCTCTCTCTTTTTATTTATGCAAATTGCTCTTGGGTCTCCCTAAGAGTAAAAGGGGAAACCAGACATGGACTCCTTGCACACATGCCCTTAGAGAGATGCGACTGCACCTCACTGACGAGGCCCACAGAAGGCCGAAACGATCGTCTGGGGTTGTTGTTTCTCTTGTTCAGAGAAGAATTGCCTGGTATTTCGGCGCTGGACTGTCATTGGGCAGGGTCAGACTGATATGCTACAGGATATTTTTTCTCTGTGAAGGGGCATAGTGTGCTAAAAGAGTATGCACCCTGAGTGACACACTATAATAAAATGAACAGGCACGGAAGTTTTTCCAGCTTTTGTTCTGTCTCAGCTGAGTGCATCTCTCTCTCTCTCTTTCCATAATACTGGCCGGCAGCCACGCCGCACACCACTGTCCAGACTACAGACCAGTGGGGAATTGTGACATCTCTCTGAGTGGTGATGGTGGTGACACACGGCGGTACTACTGTAGTATGGCTGGCTGGCTGGCTGCTATGTGGCTCTTTTTTTTCTCCCACACTAAGGGGGTGATTTAACAAGCAGTGGTCATCAGACTGTTGCTTCCCTACCCTTTTGCCACTTCTTAGGTGGCGAATTTCAATCTCCGCGGTCGAGTCAGACTGGGGAGATTGACAGCTCCTGCGGGTGGGATTGTACGCAAGTGCAAAATAGCACTCTGTGTGCAATGCTGAATTCCGCCAGGGGAATTCAGCCCGCCAGAGGTGAGCTGCGGCTGGACAGGGGCACGTATGTGCGCCCATGTACGCCTCAGCTTGATAAATCGCCCCCTAAGTCACTAATGCCGCGCATACTGTGTGTATACCATCCATGTGACACAGCCATTAGGTACAGTAGAACAGGACTCAGTCAGGAAAGATGCTCAACCATAGGTCACAATGCCTATCTTGAGAGTGATCATCTGAGACAGAGAGCAGAGGTCAGTCGGCCAGGCCTACTACCAGAAAAGGTCCTCTGACCATAATAATTCAAGTTATTATTGTTGTGTTGCCCTTGCCCTTTGGTCTCAGACAGTCCGGCATTGGGTCTGATCTTTGGGTGGGGCGAGCCTTCAGGGACTCAGGGAAATTATCCCCTGAGAACCATAGCAGACGGTGAAGCAGTACGGGTAGGCGGCCGCAGTGTCAGAAGTCAGCATGTCACTTGCTTACAGCCAGCTGGAGTGAGCACAGATGTAAATTGCTAGGAGGAAACTGAGCAAGCCAGCATGTAGTAAGTAACTATAGTAGCATAAGTCATATTGTGCACCCGGAGCTGAACTAGATGTTATGCTTTTTAAAGTAACAGATAAGGTTTCTAAAGTAAGGCTTTATTAATCATTTTCAGCAGCTTCCTGCTAATCTGGCATAGTCACTTTTTAAATTCTTCACTGCTTGTTATGAAACTCCATTATAACAGATGCTGTTCTATCTACTCGCAAACAAAAACTTGTATTAATAAATGTGGGCAATGTTAGTACTTTAAGTGCTCATGTCTTTCCCTCCCAAATATAAATTTAACCGTTTTGTTCACTGTCCTTTGAAAAACTTGAATGTACATTGAACACTTTGCTGCTGCGCTCCTGCAACATGCTACACAATAATCACTAAGCTCAGTGTCAGGGACAAAAACTGATATGGCCTATATGAATTGTTTCTGATATGTGTATAGTGCCGTGCTTAGGCACAGCAGGGAGAGGCAGGCAGGGTCTGCAAGGGTTTAACTACTTTTCTATGTTGAGCAATTATGAGTCTTGCACTGTCCTCAAACTAGTTTAAACAATGTATGTATATTATTATTTTTTTACATCTATATGAGTATGTGGATGTGTAGTGTGCGTGCATGTGAGTGTGTGTATGGGTGTGCATGTGAGTGTGTGTATGTGTGGTGTGTGCGTGCATGTGAGTGTGTATGTGTGGTGTGTGTACATGTGAGTGTGTATGTGAGGTGTGAGGTGTGTGCGTACATATAAGTGGATTATGTGGTGTATGCATGCTTGTGAGTGGGTTGATGTATGTGTGGTGTGCGTGCATGTGAGTGGGTGGGTGTATGTGTGGTGTATGCGTGCATGTGAGTGTGTGTATGTGTGGGGTGTGTGCGCGTGTGTGCTTGCATGTAAATGTGTGTATGAGTGGTGCGTGCGTGTAAGTGTGTCTATGTGTGGTGTGTGCGTACTTGTGAGTGGGTGTATGTGGTGTGTGCATGCATGTGGGTGGGTGTATGTGTGGTGTGCTTGCATGTGAGTGGGTGTATATGTGGTGTGCGTGCATGTGAGTGGGTGAGTGTATGTATGGTGTGCATGCATGTGAGTGGGTGGGTGTATGTGTGGTGTGCGTGCATGTGAGTTGGTGTATGTGGGTTGTGTGCATGCATGTGAGTGGGTGTATGTGTGTGGTGTGCGTGCGTGCATGTGAGTGGGTGGTTGTATGTGTGGTGTGCGTGCATGTGAGTTGGTGTATGTGGGTTGTGTGCATGCATGTGAGTGGGTGTATGTGTGTGGTGTGCATGCATGTGAGTATGTGTATGTGTGTTGTGTGTGCATGCATGTGAGTGGGTGTATGTGTGTGGTGTGCATGCATGTGAGTATGTGTATGTGTGTTGTGTGTGCGTGCATGTGAGTTGGTGTATGTGCGGTGTGCGTGCATGTGAGTGGGTCTATGAGTGTCTATGAGTGTGTGTATATGGGCTGTTAAATAAAAAATGGGGGGGAGTGGGCTGCTTTGCCATAAAGTGCTCAAGCTTATTTTTGGTCCCAGTCAGGCCTTGGCGTATATACATATACTGTATATTTATATTTGCTGGCCATCGCTGCACTACTTACCCACTTCGCTACGCTATTTCTCATGCCATGTGTCACGGTATGAGAATGAGGCTCCCATTGAAGCCTATGGAAGCGCTCTCTTATGAGTGCAATGCTTCCTAGCATTGCGCTGAACTTGTAATACCAGTGCACATTTGCGTGAGCTGGTATTACTCATCGGAGCACTAATATCACTTTCGCAAAAGCGATATTTAGTGATCCACTTGTAATCTGGCCCATAATGTAGTACAGGCTCACTTTGGCATCTCTCACATACAGGATTAATACTCCCTCACACTATGACCTAATAAACAGGTGCTTTCATGGCCTCTTGTTACACACATATTTATTGCAGAATACATATAGCAAATTAGGGCCCTGATATTCAAAACATCATCAGACCCACAAGAAATTGCCTTTTTAGCATTACCAGTCTTGCAATCCATTGGTCTGGCAATTTTGCAAAAATGTGGGCTGACCTTCTCTGTGCCAACGAGTAGTGATGTGTCTCAACTTAAAGTGAAGGTCAATTTTGATGAATTAGTGCACGGTTTTTAATAATCCTATTAAAAACAAGGGCACTTTAATTCATCAAAATTGACATTTCACTTGTTTTCTTCAAAAACTTACCTTTTAATCCTGGCAGCCGCTCCAGCAATTCCTCCGCCCGTCGCAACCCATTTTCCCGGGTCCAAAATGACCAATCCGGCTTCCTCCAATCATGGCGTTGCATCAGGCCAAGATTCCCCTGGGGGTGAAGCCATGATTGGAGGAAGCCGGATTCGTCATTTCTAAAGTCTGCAGAGGCTTCCAACGGCCGTGGGAATCGCTGGAGTGGCTGCCAGAATGAAAAGGTAAGTTTTTGAAGAAAAAGAGTGAAATGTCAATTTTGATGAATTAAAGTGCCCTTGTTTTTAATAGGATTATTAAAAACCGGACACTAATTAATCAAAATTGATCTTCACTTTAAGCAAAAGTCTACCGACATTGCCACTCATCTACAATATCGGAGTGGGGCTGTATTTGAAGTGGTCCTACACAAGATAGACTGTGCGTTCGCTGAAACAAAAAATGGTTACTGTGTAAGAAGACTTAAAATAATGCAAATGAAATCTTAGTGTCACTGTACATTAACTACATTTCACATACTTGTACAATGCCTCCCCCTGCAGATTTGCGTGTCAATCAACTCCAATCTTTTCTGATTGAGTTGATTGCTGTCCGCGGCTCAGAGCAGGTGGACGAGTTAAGGACCACTGCTTCTTAACTCCTGTTTCCGGTGAACCTGAAGGCTCGCGCGGAAACAGATGCATTGTGGCCGGTTGACAGTTTGTTAAATAGGCCCCTTAGTATTGACATTATTTCAATAAGGTATTATTTTTCTTTTTGCATGTGTTTTTTTTAGGAATAAGATTTCTTTTTCATGAAATTAATGTTATAGAAGCCAGTATCCATGACTTTATAGTTTTGCATAACTGCAATATTTTTCACATTGTAAAGTTAAAGAAATGCAGTTATGTAAAACTGTAAAGTTGTGGATACTGTTTTCTATGACATATTAATATCACAAAAATTAAATCTTCTTACTACAAAAAACAACAATTTGAAAAAAGAACCACTCCAGCACGGTAAAGTCCAATATCTGAAACTGCATCCAATGAATAGAGATTAGATGCTGCCAGTACATTTTATAACAAATGTGCTTCACATCTAAAAGCCAAAAGATAATTTTTTTTAATTTAATAAACCATGGCTACTTTAGTCAGCATAAAATAATTAATACAATATATTATATACTATACAGGTAGAAAACCCTTTATCCAAACTGTCTTGGACAGGTAAAGGTTTAGATTTTGTAATAATTTGGATTTTGGAATAGTTGTATATTTGTATCTATAAAATGGACAATTTGCAGAGGGAATGGATCAAGTGTAAGCAAAAATATCTTATGTCATTTATGAAATATTTGCATGTCATAAAACAGTTTATACATGAAACCTAAAGTTTGTTTTATATAATCTTTAATACTTTTGTACTTTCAGAAACTAATATTGTAATCATAAAGGTATTAGTTACTGTTTAAAAAAATATAGACTATTGCATTTTAAATCAGAAAAAAATAAACCAAAGATGCAGACAGAGATCATTGTGATTTACTTGTGGAGAAAATGGTAATTTTTAATACATTTATTTAATTTTTTTTAAAGAAAACTTTATTTGGTTTTAACAAAAAATAATATGACAATTCTTTGGGCTAGATTTAACAAAACAGCGAATGTTGCTGTTTCCGCCGAAGTTTCCGGCTCGCCAGAAACTTAAGTTAAGAATCAGAGGTCGTGCCGATCTGATCAGGATGATTGACACCTCCTGCTAGCGGCTAATTGGCAATTCTGCAATGTTAAATGCCGACAGCATGTGCTGTCTGCATTTAGCGATGCTGGGCGGACATGATTCGCTATAGCAAATAATACCCGCACAGCATTTAATAAATTGACCCCAAGGGGCCTATCTATCAAGCTCCAAAAGGAGCTTGACAGCCCGTGTTTCTGGCGAGTCTGAAGACTCGCCAGAAACAGCAGTTATGAAGCAGTGGTCACAAAGACTGCTGCTCCATAACCTGTCTGCCTGCTCTGAGCAGGCAGACAGACATCGCCGGAAATCAACCCGATCGAGTACGATCGGGTTGATTGACACCTCCCTGCTTGTGAGCTGCTGGTGCAATGCTGAATACGGAGAACGTATTGCTCTCCGTGTTCAGCGAGGTCTGGCACACACTGTCGGATCAGGTCCGCCAGACCTTGATAAATAGAGGCCCAAGTGTCAAAACAATGATCAATTGCATCAAATATAATTTAGTACCAATATATTACCTGAAATCTTCACGAGAAAACGTATATAACTTGGTTCTACCAAATAAAGTTATATGTAAATATTAACTTCACCTGTTACCTAGTCCTGAACATTCTGGTCTATGAATAAAATAACAAATTTAAGAGAAAAAAAATGATATATTAGGTAATGTTCATAACTCAACGGTAAGACACAAAAAAAAAAAAAAAAAAAAAAAAAAATTTTTAATCATTTTATTTTTAATAAAATATGAAAGAAAAAGTCTGAATTTTGGAACTCTGGATTTATTATTATTTTTATAATTATTATCGGTTATTTGTAGAGAGCCAACAGATTCCGCAGCTCTAATCGGATTTGAGGATTTGTACCTATACTATATATTTTATATAAACATGGCTTAAGCCATTTATAATACCACTGCTGCATTTCATATAATTTCACCCACACTTAACATATCGCATTTTACAGTGTAACTATTACTATGAAAATCTCACTGGGATACGGTATCACGAATACAAACACACCATTATTTAGTCATTTTTTCTAGATGGGAAAATGACCACTTGTCATAGCTCATAACCTAATTACCACAGAAAATCACAGGTTGAGAAACTATGTGCTACAGAAAACACAGAATTCCTGTAAAATACACACTTACTACATTACAGCTGCATCCGATATAAGGAAAACAAAAATATGAGGAAATATGGAAGACTGAGGCAAAAATGTCAGAGGAATTCCCCAAAAAAGTACTATATTTGTATTAAATTATAGCAGAATGGCAGTTCTTACATTTGTAGACGTTTGTCAAATAATAAAACAATGGTGTCTCCAGAAACAACACATAGGATGGTGCACAGTGACGCCTGCTCACTCACGGCCGTGCTGTCCTTATAAGGCGGTGCGGCCGTTTTACAGTCAGTCAGTGCAGAATATTCAGAGCAGCCCGGACAGCCACACCGCCACATTAACATTTAACACACTATAGTAGTATAATAAACATTTTCACTCGGTATGCACAAAAAATAGTGGGCGGGGCTAAGATAAGATAAGCTTTTGCCCGGTATGCCCTACGGCCAGTCCGGGCCTGGCACAGTCAAAAAAAGATTTGTGAGCAGCCCAGCAGTGAAGTGGTTAATAAAGCAACTTAAAAAATCAGCATTTACGACTGGTAGAAATTACAGTTGATTATGCCTGATATATATATATATATATATATATATATATATATATATTTATAGTTATCTGTATGATTTCAGCATTATTGTTGTATGCAAAGTTGCTAATTAATAACAGTGATAATAGAGGCAGCTATTATTTTTTTATTCATTATTTAATTTAAAATGAATAGTTTGAAATGCTACAATAAAAATACATCCTTTTTGTTTTGTGTATGTTGCGTGTCATCCATTAATCCCTTTTATTTTTCTAAAATCTGGTCACTTTAATAAATGAATAGATAATTCCCAAAATTTCCCTAACCCCTACCAGTGTATTGTTAGTGGAGCCACTGTCGGAAGGGTGGAGTTGTTGGTGTGTTGCGGATATCTTGTGGGTGTGGTCTTGTTATCATCGGTGTGGCCAGGGTGTTTTGTCCGTGGGTGGGTAGAGTCTGAGCATTTTCTAAACAGAATGGTGGTGGGAAAACACTATGAGTCAGATTACAAGTGGAGCGGTAGTTTGCGTTCCCGTTCGCTATAAGTGTCTGTGGGGGAAATAACACCCAACAAGTTACGCAAATGTCATGGTCCTATCTTACACATTCCACCTTAATATATACTTTGCCATATCAAGCCTATACCACCTTAACATTGTCTCCTCCTGCCTATAAAGCCTGCACTGTCTAATTACTCTTTGCTGGTTTATTGAAGTGATTAACTCACAACTCCAGCTTGTATCCTGGTGAAAGGAAGTACTCGGCTGCATTTAAACTACTTCACTTGCACACCTTGGCAAAAGCGCTGCTTGTTGTCTTCCTACCTGGCTTCCTCTGACGTCACTGCAAGCCATTCACTCCTCACACGCTGCTCAGGCCTGGCAGCGTTCCAACTTCACAGCGTGCACAGACTTCCAGCTGCTCTGACACAGCCTTCCGGATCTCAAGCACTCACAGTGCCTTCAGCTTGCAACAAGTATAGCGACACATGAGGTTATCAGGTTCCGTATAAGCTTTTACTTGTAGTGTTCTAAGTCTGCTACTCTCACTACTTCCATATTTAAGCTTGCCATAATATTGACATTCCTCTATGTGTTACACTGTATAAATCTGCCAGCAAGCTACTAGCACTACCATTACTAAATGGTTATATTAACTCCTCACCTGCAGTGTGCCATATTAAACATGCTATGAGTACTAATCAGGGTATTTTCCTTAACTAGTTACTGCTCCTGTCTTGAGAAATATATATCCTTTGTTCTGCCTCTAAAGCATTCCTGTATTCATTACTCTTTGATATTGGAAACTTATTGAGGCAATATAAATACAGATTAGGATTATATGCTTCCTTACTAGCAAGCATATTTCCCAGTTTGTTACATTAACATATTACCACAGTTCTACTTCTAAAGTACTAAAGATAAGTAAAGAATTGTCACATAAACAAGTGATTTCTTACATAATAAACCAGCCTTAAAAAAAAAAAAAAAAAAAAAAAATTTGTAACTATGGAGCCATCAGATGTGGCCCCCCAGCTACATAATTTAAACCAGCGCCTGGACAACTTAACTCAGGCATTTAGAGATATACAGGTGGAAAACCAAAGTCTCAAAGCCTGTCTTAGAGAAGTGTTGGCCAATAGGAATGCTGGAAATGACCACCAGGCTGAGCCCCAGGTTTCTTACCCTGAGAAATTTACTGGTGATAGATCCACTTTTCGCCAGTTCAGAAACGCCTGCCTGTTGTTATTCGATTTAAAACCGAGAACTTATCCTACAGACAGATCCAAAGTATTAACTGTTCTCTCATACCTGCGAGGGGAACCTCGGGCCTGGGCTGACTCATTTTATGAGTCCCAGGACCCAATTCTGAATTCTTTTGATGCCTTCTTAAAGGCTTTATCCAACCTTTATGATGATCCTTATCGTCAGATTACTGCTGAGACTAAACTCAGAGGACTCAAACAGTTAAAAGCTCCAGTGGAGGAGTATATTACTCGTTTCAAGATTTGGGCCAGAGATTCGCTCTGGAATGAGGTCTCTCTCAAGAATCAGTATCGAATGGGGTTGTCAGAGGAAGTAAAGGACGAACTCTCCAGAACTGGCATACCAGATCGCCTAGAGGATTTCTATACTTTAACAACTACTATAGATCGCAGGCTCCGAGAGCGAAGGCAGGAAAAAGGTAGTTCTAGCCACCCCACACGCCGCTTGCTCCCGACTCCGCCTACTGCTACTGCTCCCCCTGACCAGCCTATGGACATTAGCTTTCTGAGAGGACCTCTCACTATGCAAGAAAAGACCAGACGCCGTAATCTCAATCTGTGTATGTATTGTGCTGGTACGCAGCATGTGGTTAAGGATTGTCCCCTGCTTCTGAAGCAAAAGCGAGGTAAGACAAAATCAAATAGTAACTGTCTTCACACAAAGTCAGCTACATCAACTTACTTTACCTTACCTTTACAATTACAGTGGGATCAGCACAGGATCAGCAGTAACGCCATCGTTGATACAGGCGCTTGTACCAATTTCATTGATGTTCGTTTGGTTCATTCTAATAAAATTCCTTTTCAGTTAAAAAGCATTCCACTGCCTCTCAAAGTCATTGACGGGTCACATTTAGCTTCTGGTCCGGTGTCACATCAAACTGTCCCTCTGTTAGTCACAACTCCCTCTGGTCACACTGAAACAATTACTTTCGATATCATATCCTCTCCTATTTACCCTATTGTACTGGGAATCTCTTGGCTTCGTTTACACCAACCCACTCTGCATTGGTCCACTCTTTCTCTCTCCTTCCCCTCCTCTTACTGTTCTAACACTTGCTTCCCTAGGAAACATATTTTGATCACATCCACTCCTGTCATACCAGTTGAATATTCTGATTTTTCAAACGTTTTCGATAAAAAAGAGGCAGAGGTATTGCCTCCCCATAGGGCCTATGATTGCCCCATAGATCTGCTGCCTGGTGCAACCATACCTCATGGTCATATTTATCCCCTCTCAAGACCTGAGTTACAACACCTTAAAACTTATATTACTGAGAATTTAAAAAAAGGGTTCATCCGTCCCTCCACCTCACCTGCAGCAGCAGCTATGTTTTTTGTAAAGAACAAGGATGGGTCTTTACGCCCGATAATAGATTATCGCGAGCTGAACAAAATAACAATAAAAAACAGATACCCACTACCTCTCATCCCAGAACTGATTGAGAGGTTACGTGGCGCCACAGTGTTCACTAAACTAGATCTGAGGGGTGCCTATAACCTTGTCAGAATAAGAGCCGGGGACGAGTGGCTGACCGCATTTAGGACTAGGTATGGTCTCTATGAGTATACGGTTATGCCATTCGGTCTGTGCAATGCCCCGGCGACATTCCAGAACTTCATTAATGATATTTTTAGAGATGTTCTTGACACGTTTTTGGTTGTCTACTTAGACGACATTCTTATTTACTCACCCTCTTTGACAGAACATATACAACATGTCAGGCTTGTGTTGTCTAGACTACAAACACATAGACTCTATGTTAAATTAGAAAAATGTTTGTTTCACGTCACAGAGGTGTCTTTCTTGGGTTATCACATCAGTAAGGGTCAGATAAAGATGGAGGATAACAAAATTTCAGCCATATCATCATGGCCTATACCCTCTTCTGTGAAAGAAGTTCAAAGGTTCTTGGGCTTCGCAAATTTTTATAGACGCTTTATTCAAAACTTTGCTGCCATCACAAAACCCCTGACAAATCTGACTAAGGGAAAGACTCCATTTTGTTGGACACCTGAGGCTCAAACCGCCTTTGACCAATTAAAGCATCTCTTTACCACCTCTCCGATACTCCATCTACCAAACACAAAGTGTCAATTCGTATTAGAGGTTGACGCATCAGAATATGCCATTGGCTCCGTGTTATCCCAGAGATCCACTCCTAAGGACTCATTACATCCTGTGTCTTATTTCTCTAGGCTCCTGACACCAGCTGAGCTGAATTATCCAGTTGGTGAAAAGGAGTTGTTGGCTATTAAGTCATCCTTTGACCAATGGAGGCATTTATTGGAGGGTACGGAGCAACCTATAGTGATATTTACTGATCATAAGAATCTACAGTATCTCCAGACAAACAGAACTCTTTCTGCTCGACAGCTCCGCTGGAGCCTCTACTTCTCTCGTTTCTCCTTCCACATTGCCTACCGTCCTGGCATACGGAATGGAAAGGCAGATGCTTTATCTAGAAGGGATAAAAAGCCTGAGTCTACTCAATTTCCATCCACCCTCATTCCAAAATCTTCTTTTGTAGGTCTTCTATCAAATGATCTCACAGATCTAAAAACACATCAACAACAAGACATTACTAAGACCGCTTACACGCTTACCCCTGATAATGCTGGAATCCTCTACAAGGATTCAAGGCTATATGTTCCACCCTCGCTGCGAGATCAGGCAGTGTCCATTGCCCATGATTCATTATTAGCAGGTCATATGGGTATACACAAGACACTTGACCTTCTGCAGAGGTATTTTTGGTGGCCTTCTATGAGAACCACTGTTAAAGAATACATCAAACTCTGCGTTACCTGTCAAACCTGTAAGCCCTCACACCAACCACCTCTGGGTTTACTACAGAACCTCCCTATTCCCGAATTTCCGTGGACTTCTGTCTCCATGGACTTTGTAGTTGATTTGCCTAAATCTGAAGGTTACACCGTCATTTTTGTTGTTGTGGATCTCATGTCAAAGATGGCACATTTCATTCCAACCGAAACTCTACCCAGTGCACAAAAATCAGCTCAGTTATTTCTTAGAGAGATTATTCGTTTACATGGAATACCCACTACAGTACTCAGCGACAGAGGCTCACAATTCACCTCAAAATTTTGGAGACATCTTTGTAGCTCACTAGACATACATCAGTGTTTGACCACATCGTACCACCCACAGACCAATGGACAGTGTGAGAGAACCAACCAGTGGCTGGAGCAATTTTTACGTTGCTACTGTTCCCACAAACAAGAATCTTGGGCCACGTACCTCCCACATGCTGAGTTTGCATATAATAATACCACCAATACTTCTACGGGGTTTTCTCCCTTTTATATCAATTCAGGCTACCATCCCCGATTTCATCCATTGCCTATGACACACTCACCTTGTCCTCAGGTGAATGATCTCGTCAATTCCATCAAGCAGACTTACGTCGCCATACAGGATAACATCAAGCAAGCACAGGCCACCCAAAAGAGGTTCTATGACCTACGCCATCGCCCTCATCCTACCTACGCTGTAGGACAAAAAGTCTGGTTATCGGCAAAGAATCTGAGGATTCCAACTCCTTGCAAGAAGTTTAACAAACTTTTTGTTGGTCCTTTTTCTATCATTGCTCTTCCAAACCCGGTTACGGTGACTCTACAGCTTCCTCCCACTTACCGCATTCACCCGACATTTCATGTGTCCCTCATCAAGCCTTGCTACTCTTCTACCCCTCTATCAGCCACTTCCCTGGGTTCTCCTACCCCGGATCCTGAGTACGAGGTCCAGGCCATTCTGGACTCTAGACGTTGGCATGGTGAACTGCAGTATCTGGTTCATTGGTCCGGGTACGACTCTTCGGAGGACTCTTGGGAACCCGCTTCAAATCTCTCTGCAGATAGGTTGGTCTCTTTGTTTCATCGGAGGCATCCGGATCGTCCTTCTCCCTGAAACCTCTTTGATGTTTCCTTGGGGGGGGAGTATGTCATGGTCCTATCTTACACATTCCACCTTAATATATACTTTGCCATATCAAGCCTATACCACCTTAACATTGTCTCCTCCTGCCTATAAAGCCTGCACTGTCTAATTACTCTTTGCTGGTTTATTGAAGTGATTAACTCACAACTCCAGCTTGTATCCTGGTGAAAGGAAGTACTCGGCTGCATTTAAACTACTTCACTTGCACACCTTGGCAAAAGCGCTGCTTGTTGTCTTCCTACCTGGCTTCCTCTGACGTCACTGCAAGCCATTCACTCCTCACACGCTGCTCAGGCCTGGCAGCGTTCCAACTTCACAGCGTGCACAGACTTCCAGCTGCTCTAACACAGCCTTCCGGATCTCAAGCACTCACAGTGCCTTCAGCTTGCAACAAGTATAGCGACACATGAGGTTATCAGGTTCCGTATAAGCTTTTACTTGTAGTGTTCTAAGTCTGCTACTCTCACTACTTCCATATTTAAGCTTGCCATAATATTGACATTCCTCTATGTGTTACACTGTATAAATCTGCCAGCAAGCTACTAGCACTACCATTACTAAATGGTTATATTAACTCCTCACCTGCAGTGTGCCATATTAAACATGCTATGAGTACTAATCAGGGTATTTTCCTTAACTAGTTACTGCTCCTGTCTTGAGAAATATATATCCTTTGTTCTGCCTCTAAAGCATTCCTGTATTCATTACTCTTTGATATTGGAAGCTTATTGAGGCAATATAAATACAGATTAGGATTATATGCTTCCTTACTAGCAAGCATATTTCCCAGTTTGTTACATTAACATATTACCACAGTTCTACTTCTAAAGTACTAAAGATAAGTAAAGAATTGTCACATAAACAAGTGATTTCTTACAGCAAACCCAATCACGTTTTCTCAAGGGCGCTAACCCAACATGAAATATGAATATTTTACATTACAATGTTCTTCACATAGAAGAATATGTTCTATTTATTCATAAACATATATTTCTATATAAATCTGATGGTATTTTGATAAAATGTATATCTATACCTATATATATATATATATATATATATATATATATATATATATATATATATACAGTACATGATTATATATAGGTATTGATATATACAGATATATTTAGGAATATGTATTTATTAATACTTAGAACATATTCCCCTATGTGCAGTACATTGTAATGTGAAATATTTACAGCAAATACACAATATAACATTTTATTAAATATTGCCTAGATTTGTGCTAAACAGGGTGCGAACATAATGCCAAAAAAGTTGCGTTATTTCACTCTCCATAGAAATTACGAGTTACTGAAAAGCCTTCTTGTGCTGTGCGGTATGGTGTGTTAAAACCTAACATAAACCACAAGTCTAAACACCCCTAATCCGACACCCCACGACATCGCCTACACTAAATAAATGCTATTAACCCCTAATCCGCGGCTCTCTGACATTGTCGCCACTAATAAAAGCTATTAACCCCTAATCTGCCATTTCCCGACATCGCAGCCACTAATAAAAGCTATTAACCCCTAATCTGCTGCTCCCCGACATTGCCGCCACTAATAAAAGCTATTAACTCCTAACCTGCTGCTCCCCGACATTGCCGCCATTAATAAAGGCTATTAATCCCTAATCTGCCACTCCCTGGCATCGCCGCCACTAATAAAAGCTATTAACCCCTAATGCGCCGCTCCCTGACATTGCTGCCACTAAATAAAATTATACATATTTCTATATATATATACATATGTATTCATGTATTTAGAAGTCCATTGGAGCAATTTGCAGTCAAGTAGCTGAAAACATGAGAAATCTTCAATATGTATGCAATATTCATATTTAATAAAGTGTTAACCTGTGTATGTTCTGTAAATATTTCACACTGACATATTCTTCACATAGGGTAACACGTTCTAACTTCTAAGTATTTTTAAATAGATATTCCTATATATATCTATATATCTATACCTATATATAATTATCTATATATACTGTATATATATATATATAGGTATAGATATATATTGTACCATAAAAAACATCAGCTATATGTAGAAATATGAACTTAAGAATAAATAGAATATATTCTGATATGTGAAGAACATTGGATTGTGAAATATTCATTTCATAACAGGATAGCGCACTTGGTTAAAGGGACAGTCAACACCAGAATTTTTGTTGTTTAAAAAGATAGAAAATTCCTTTATTACCCATTACCCAGTTTTTCAAAACCAACACTGTTATATTAATACACTTTTTACTTCTGTGACTAACTTGTATCTAAGCATCTTCTGACCGCCCCTAATCACATGACTTTTAGTTATTATCTATTGACTTGCATTTTAGCCAATTAGTGCAGTGTCTGCCACTAGCCACGAGCGTGAGCACAATGCTATCTATATGGCCTACATGAGCTTGCTCTCCCATGTTGTGAAAAGTAAATAAAATAGAGGCAGTCTTCAAGGGCTTAGAAATTATCATATGCGCCTTCCTAGGTTTGCTTTCAACTAGAAAACCAAGAGAACAAAGCAAAATTGTTGATAACCAGTAAATTGGAAAGTTGTTTAAAATTACATGCCCTATTTGAAAAATGAAAGTTTTTTTTGGACTTGACTGTCCCTTTAAATGTGATCAGGTTTCTGTGCAAGTATGGGTGTTTTTCCACTTTTCGTGCTCTATTGAAGCCTATGAGGGAATACGTTAATGCAGTTGCGATATTCAAAGTTCGGCTTTTTGCGCACATCGGGTTAGTGCTCGTGCGAACACTTTACTTTCAACTTGTAATATGCACCCTTCCCAACACACGCAAAAAGCTTACTTCTAGCAAAGGTAACGCACGAGCGGAAGCAATAAATAGCGCTCCACTCTTAATCTAGCGCTTTATGGGCAATGAAATTTTGAGTTTAATATCCATTTAATTAATCAAGCAAATTAAACAAATATTTTTATATGATGACTTCTTCTGCTGTTCTTCTGAAATTAATACATTCACTGTAAACAGCGTCAAAATATATATGATGATCTGTATATCTGTTGAATATAAAAATGTGTTCATCTCTGTGCAGTTCATACAAACATATTAATGCATCTGCTGTTCTCCCTACTGTAAATAATATTCATGTCATTTATTTTTCCAATATGAATGAAAGAAGCAATATTTCTCAATCCCAAACCAACTTGTTAGGTTGCAAAAGTAATAGTTATTGGAACCAGTACTAAATCATCTACCTGCATCTGTGTTGACAAGCAGAATAGCCCCAGGTTCTGCGTATTACCTATTGGGTATATGAAAACCTCTACACAAGTAATTGAATGCAATAAATCAACTCTTGTATATCTTGACATCATATCCCATAATAACGGAAAGGAAATGAATCGCTTAGGATGTTTGTTACACAGTGACAGTGCATATGCCATTTTCTAGGCTTCTTACGCTGTATCAGTATTAGAGCTAAAGAAATTGACATTTATTTGCCCGTACAAAATATTTTAAAAGTGTTTTATAGTACAAATTATATAAATAGCCACAGCATAATATTTATAGAACGTTTTGCCTTTAAAGTAATTACAAATATGCTAAATTAAACTCTGAGGGGCCTATTTATGAAAGGCCTGTCGGACATGATCCGACATTGTGGATCATGTCCGACAGACCTCGCTGAATGCGGAGAGCAATACGCTCTCCGCATTCAGTATTGCACCTGCAGCTCTTGTGAACTGCTGGTGCAACGCCGCCCCCTGCAGATTCACGGCCAATCGGCCGCTAGCAGGGGGTGTCAATTAACCCGATCGTATTCAATCGGGTTGAATTGCGGCAATGTCTGTCCGCCTCCTCAGAGCAGGCGGACAGGTTATGGAGCAGCGGTCCTGAAGGCTCGCCAGAAACACGGGCCCTCAAGCTCCATACAGAGCTTGACAGATATGCCCCGAGACTAGAAGCAGGGAGTGTCAATCAACCTGATCGTATAGGATCGGCGGATTGATGTCCACAGCCTCAGAATGAGCGGACCAGTTACGGAGCAGCGGTCTTAAGACTGAAGGAGCTCGCGCGGAAACAGGGGCCTAAGGGGCCTCTTCGGCCCTTGATAAATCGGCCCCATAGAGTTAAACCATGGCTCTATTTGTTCCTTGAATAAAATGGTTTTAGTCACTGCTGTATGAATTACTGGCATTAATTGGTTACATTATTGCTTTATTTATTATGGGCAGATAGGGGTTAAATGACTGTTCTTTGTTACTGATGAAGAGGGGTAAAATACTGTTCTATAGGTTACTGGTATAAATCAGTAGTAACTTATTGTTTTATTATATATTACCGGCACAAATGAATTAAACTACTGCTCTATAGGTTACTGGTATAAATCAGTAGTAAATGATTGCTTTATTATGTATTATGGCACAAATAAATTAAACTACAGCTCTATAGGTTACTGGTATAAATCAGTAGTAACTTATTGTTTTATTATATATTACCGGCACAAATGAATTAAACTACTGCTCTATAGGTTACTGGTATAAATCAGTAGTAAATGATTTCTTTATTATGTATTACCGGCACAAATGAATTAAACTACAGCTCTATAGGTTACTGGTATAAATCAGTAGTAAATGATTGCTTTATTATGTATTACCAGCACAAATGAATTAAACTACTGCTCTATAGGTTACTGGTATAAATCAGTAGTAAATGATTGCTTTATTATGTATTACCGGCACAAATGAATTAAACTACTGCTCTATAGGTTACTGGTATAAATCAGTAGTAAATGATTGCTTTATTATGTATTACCGGCACAAATGAATTAAACTACTGCTCTATAGGTTACTGGTATAAATCAGTAGTAAATGATTGCTTTATTATGTATTACCGGCACAAATGAATTAAACTACTGCTCTATAGGTTACTGGTATAAATCAGTAGTAAATGATTGCTTTATTATGTATTACCGGCACAAATGAATTAAACTACAGCTCTATAGGTTACAGGTATAAATCAGTAGTAAATGATAGCTTTATTATATATTACGGCACAAATTAATTAAACTACAGCTCTATAGGTTACTGGTATAAATCAGTAGTAAATGATAGCTTTATTATGTATTACGGCACAAATGAATTAAACTACTGCTCTATAGGTTACTGGTATAAATCAGTAGTAAATTATTGCTTTATTATGTATTACCGGCACAAATGAATTAAACTACAGCTCTATAGGTTACTGGTATAAATCAGTAGTAAATGATAGCTTTACTATGTATTACCGGCACAAATTAATTAAACTACTGCTCTATAGGTTACTGGTATAAATCAGTAGTACATTATTGCTTTATTATGTATTACCGGCACAAATGAATTAAACTACTGCTCTATAGGTTACTGGTATAAATCAGTAGTAAATGATTGCTTTATTATGTATTACCGGCACAAATTAATTAAACTACTGCTCTATAGGTTACTGGTATAAATCAGTAGTAAATCATTGCTTTATTATGTATTACCGGCACAAATGAATTAAGCTACAGCTCTATAGGTTACTGGTATAAATCAGTAGTACATTATTGCTTTATTATGTATTACCGGCACAAATGAATTAACTACTGCTCTATAGGTTACTGGTATAAATCAGTAGTACATTATTGCTTTATTATGTATTACCGGCACAAATGAATTAAACTACTGCTCTATAGGTTACTGGTATAAATCAGTAGTAAATGATTGCTTTATTATGTATTACCGGCATAAATGAATTAAACTACTGCTCTATAGGTTACTGGTATAAATCAGTAGTAACTTATTGCTTTATTATATATTACCGGCACAAATGAATTAAACTACAGCTCTATAGGTTACTGGTATAAATCAGTAGTAAATTATTGCTTTATTATGTATTACGGCACAAATGAATTAAACTACTGCTCTATAGGTTACTGGTATAAATCAGTAGTAAATGATTGCTTTATTTTGTATTACCGGCACAAATGAATTAAACTATTGCTCTATAGGTTACTGGTATAAATCAGTAGTAACTTATTGATTTATTATGTATTACGGCACAAATAAATTAAACTACAGCTCTATAGGTTACTGGTATAAATCAGTAGTAAATGATAGCTTTATTATGTATTACGGCACAAATGAATTAAACTACAGCTCTATAGGTTACTGGTATAAATCAGTAGTAAATGATAGCTTTATTATGTATTACGGCACAAATGAATTAAACTACTGCTCTATAGGTTACTGGTATAAATCGGTAGTAAATTATTGCTTTATTATGTATTACCGGCACAAATGAATTAAACTACAGCTCTATAGGTTACTGGTATAAATCAGTAGTAAATGGTAGCTTTATTATGTATTACCGGCACAAATGAATTAAACTACTGCTCTATAGGTTACTGGTATAAATCAGTAGTAAATGATAGCTTTATTATGTATTACCGGCACAAATGAATTAAACTACTGCTCTATAGGTTACTGGTATAAATCAGTAGTAAATGATTGCTTTATTATGTATTACCAGCACAAATGAATTAAACTACAGCTCTATAGGTTACTGGTATAAATCAGTAGTAAATGATTGCTTTATTATGTATTACCGGCACAAATGAATTAAACTACAGCTCTATAGGTTACTGGTATAAATCAGTAGTAAATTATTGCTTTATTATGTATTACCGGCACAAATGAATTAAACTACTGCTCTATAGGTTACTGGTATAAATCAGTAGTAAATGATTGCTTTATTATCTATTACCGGCACAAATTAAGGTATTTAAAGGGACATGAAGCCCAACATTTTCCTTTCATGATTCAGATAGAATATACAATTTTAAATAACTTTCCAGTTTACTTCTATTATCAAATTTGCTTCATTCTCTTGGTGTCTTTTTTGAAGGAACAGCAATTCACAACTGAGAGCTAGCTAAGCACATCTGGTAAGCCATTGACAAGAGGCATATATGTGCAGCCACCAGTCAGCAGCTAGCTCCCAGTAGTGCATTGCTACTCCTAAACCTCCTAGGTATGCTTTTGAAACAAGAATACTAAGAAAACAAAGCAAATTTGATAATAGAAGTAAATTGGAAATTTGTTAAAAATGACATGCTCTATCTGAATCCTCAAAATTTTATGTTGACTTTACTGTACCTTTAAATTCATTTATAAGAAGCAATTTTTGTATATTCCTGTACATGGATATAACTTGCTGTATATACAGTGCACTATAATATTTATTTAAAGGGATGCACAGAGGTCAAGTCGGGCGGAAACGCATGGGAACGGAGTTCCTGTACTATTTTTGCAGGAGGAACTAAGTTCCCTCTGGACAGAGAACAGAAACACTTCAATAAACACTGCTGCTGTTGGTGGGAGGAGCTGGACCACAGTCTGGTTAGAGAGATAGCGAGATCCTCTAGTAATGGACAGTAACACTTCCTACAATACACTAAATGTAAGACTGTCAGCGGGCTTACATTTCAGTGTGGCTTGCTCTGGGGTTATTTAGCTCCCCTTAGCAGAAATATAACTATTGCACCTTAAGTGGGTGAGACTCTGTGACAGAGGAGTCATCTCAGGCCCAAAGGCAACCATTCAACACTTCATTGGATTTAATTTGCTTTCATTAACAAAAGTTTATAGATTATATACATATAAATACAGTGTGTGTATGTGTATGTGTACATATATATATATATATATATATATATACAGTATATATATATATATATATATATATATATATATATATATATGAAACAATATTAATTATGTGAGGGAGGATAAAGTCAAGATAGGATAAAGTCAAGGTGAGTTCCCACACTTTTTTTTTTGCAGGACTTGACCCCCGACACAGAAAGGTTGCATCCATTAAGTTTTCATGCTTTAGAAATAAAAAAATATCAATTTTAGATTGTTTTTCTTTTAATGTAGTGGTGCCCAAACATTTCCAACTGATGGGCCACACTAAAACTTGTTTTTTTACTCTACCGTTTGAACAGTATAAGATATTTAATCAAACAATGTTTTATCAATGTATCATACAGGGTATATTTACAAAGATTACTGAATTAATCATTTAGCAAGCCCCAGGACACTGCAGAGTGTAGGGGGAGGGGCCTTTGACCCCTGGGAGGAGTTAGGTCCCTCTTAGCATTAGTTGGGTGGGTCTGAGAGAAGGGGCATATAAAAGGGAAAGGAGCGGCAGCCATCTTAACACAACAATTTTAATAGTAGGCAGCAAGTTTTCCTCCCTCCCATGCTTTAGAAGGGTTTGTGTAATTGTCACAGCTGGGGGCGGGTGCTAGTTCCCTCACGTCAATAATTGGACTATGGCCATAAGTAAATAGGTATCCTCCCCACGGGGATGGGAGAGCAGGTTAACTAGCTTCCTGGGCATGGGGTTCCTTGGAGCTTTGGGTGGAAAAGTAACAGACTTAATTAAGTCCAGGTGAATCTAAATATGGTCTGGTCAACAAAAATTAAGAATTAAGATGGGGGTAGCATCTTTGGTACTGTTATAGTTGATCATCCTATTTAATAAAGTTTATACAATTCTAAGAGTTATTTATTTACTTATAAGAAGAAAAGGAAAAAGAACAGTAAATCAGTGATAGGTCTCTACTTATTGACCTTGGTAAATAAATATATGGGTCAGCATAAGAAGTAGTGCTTAAGCATTTAAGTAATTTATTCAAATAAGAACAGATACCACAAAAGAGTGAGGAAGCGTATGTGAAACGTGACCGCGTCAGGGGATTTCTCTGTTTTTTAAAAGCTCACCTGTTGTTGTTAATATCACAATTAGGTTGTAATAGTAACAGTGACTAATTATTGCTAAGTACCCTCTGTTACGGTGGGGTGCATTTACTTAACCGGTACCTTAGGAATACGGTAGCAAAGCACAGTACTTTAATTCAGTTTATTTAATCGAAACAAGCCTGTAGCATTGGTCAGGCTATCGCTCACATTTATTAAACGTAAAAGTATTGTGTTGTTTTGCTATAATCTACTCAGCATCCCTTCCCTTGTTATACAACAAGCTACCAATTACTTTAGTCACTGCACAACTGATTTACTATACAACATTAGAATAGTACTACACGGGTGATGTGTTTTTAAATGTGTGTGTGAGCAGCAAGAAATTGCTACTATTAACTGCCTTTTTATTTGGTTCGAAATATTTTAACTTTATACCATTTCTTATACTCATAAATTAGTGCATAAAAGCATTCCATATTTGACCATACTCACTCTTTTGTGGGATCTGTTCTTATTTAAATATTTTATTTTATTTATTTAATAAACAGGCTGTGGCCAAGTTTTTTTTACCAAAGAACGAGTGTCAGGGGCAGATTTATGAAAGTGCGAGTGGACATGATATGATGTAGCGTATCATTATCTGCCGCATACGCTGTCGGCATTTATCATTGCACAAGCAGTTCTTGTGAGCTGCTTGTGCAATGCTGCCTCCTGCAGATTTGCGGCCAATTGGACGCTAGCAGTGGGTGTCAATCAGCCCGATCGTATAGGATCGGGCGAATTGATGTCCGCAGCCTCAGAACAGGCGGACTAGTTATAGAGCAGCGGCCTGAAGGCGCTTGATAATTCGGCCCCTCAGTGTATTATTTATTGGTTTGAAAAGTGTAAGTTAATTCAAGTTTAAAGGGGATGTTATTTTGACGACTCATGGGGTCAAGGCATTAGCAAAAATGTGTATTGCTGAGGGAAGTGACATTCAGCTGTTTTCAGCTATGAATTTATTAGTGTAAAAAAGCAACAAAGAAATATCTGTTACAAAAACATAAGAAAACTGCGCATCCCCAAATCAAGGTGGTTTATTACAGGAAATTCAAATCACAAAAATCAATCGCCTAGATTACGAGTTTGGCGTTAGCATTAAAAAGCAGCGTTCAGAGGTCCCAACGTTGCTTTTTTAGGGTTTATTTTTGTTCCAATCAGCCAATAGAATGCAAGGTCAATCCTATTGGCTGATTGGATCAGCCAATCGGAATGAACTTCAATCCGATTGGCTGATAGCATCAGCCAATAGGATTTTTCCTACCTTAATTCCGATTGCCTGATAGGATTCTATCAGCCAATCAGAATTCAAGGGAAGCTATCTTGGATGACGTCATTTAAAGGAACCTTCATTCTTCGTTAGGACTTTGTTTTGGCTGGATTGAAGATGGACCTGCTCCGCTCCGGAAGGATGAAGATAGAAGATGCCGTCTGGATGAAGATTTCTACCGTCTGGAGGACCTCTTCTGCCCCGATCGGATGAAGACTTCGGACCCTCTGGAGGACCACTTGTGCCCGGCTGGGTGAAGACGGCTCAAGGTAGGGTGATCTTCAGGGGGTTAGTGTTAGGTTTTTTTAAGGGGGGATTGGGTGGATTTTAGAGTAGGGTTGGGTGTGTGGGTGGTGTGTTGTAATGTTGGGGGGGTATTGTATTTTTTTTTTACAGGTAAAAGAGCTAATTACTTTGGTGCAATGCCCCGCAAAAGGCCCTTTTAAGGGCTATTTGTAATTTAGTATGGGATAGGGAATTTTTTTATTTTGGGGGGCTTTTTTATTTTATTAGGGGGATTAGATTAGGTGTAATTAGTTTACAATTCTTGTAATTCTTTTTTTTCTGTAATTTAGTTTATTTTATTTTATTGTATTTAATTGTAGGTAGTTTAGGTAATTTATGTAATGATAGTGTAGTGTAGGTGTATTTGTAACTTAGGTTAGGATTTATTTTACAGGTAAATTTGTACTTATTTTAGCTAGGTAGTTATTAAATAGTTAATAACTATTTAATAACTATTGTACCTAGTTAAAAAAAATACAAACTTGCCTGTAAAATAAAAATAAACTCTAAGATAGATACAATGTAACTATTAGTTATATTGTAGCTTAGGGTTTATTTTATCGGTAAGTATTTGGTTTTAAATAGGACTAATTTATTTAATTATGTTAAATTAATTTTGTTTAATTTAAATTATATTTAAATTAGGAGGGGGTTAGATTTAGGGTTAGACTTAGGTTTAGGGGTTAATAAATGTATTATAGTAGTGGCGACGTTGGGGTCGGCAGATTAGGGGTTAATAATTGTAGGTAGGTGGCGGCGACATTGGGGGCGGCAGATTAGGGGTTAATAAATATAATGTAGGTGTCGGTGATGTTGGGGGCAGCAGATTAGGGGTTCATAAGTATAATGTAGGTGGTGGCGGTGTCCGGAGCGGCAGATTAGGGGTTAATAATTATAATGTAGGTGTCAGCGATGTCGGGGGCGGAAGATTAGGGGTTAATAAGTGTAATATTAGGGGTGTTTAGACTCGGGGTTCATGTTAGGGTGTTAGGTGCAGACATAAAATGTATTTCCCCATAGGAAACAATGGGGCTGCGTTAGGAGCTGAACGCTGCTTTTTTGCAGGTGTTAGGTTTTTTTTCACCCAGCTCAGCCCCATTGTTTCCTATGGGGAAATCGTGCAAGAGCACGTTTAGCCAGCTTACCGCTACCGTAAGCAACGCTGGTATTACAGTGAGATGTGGAGCTAAAGTTTGCTCAATGCTCACTTTTCTGAGGCTAACGCCGGCTTGCAGAATACTTGTAATACCAGCGTTGGCTTAAGGGAGTGGTAAGAAAAAAAAGAGCGTTAGCCCCGCAAGCCTTACCGACAAAAACTCGTAATCTAGCCGAATTTACTTACTAAAAACAAAGCAAAACATTAATCAAAGAAAATCCTGCATACCGGATACCAGTGTGCAAATCCAGATATCTGTGTCTTGCACTTAGAAGCATTGCGCTCCAGAGAGCGCGCTTCCATAGGATCCAATGGGAGCCTCATTCTGATGCTGTCATACACTGCACATAACCTAGCGCAGCGAAGGGTGTAAGTAGTGCATCGATGGGCAGCAAATTATAAATATATTATGTATATGACTATACATACATATGTATGTGTTTATATGTGTCTATACACAGATATTAACACACACACTTAGATTCTTGCACCTGGGTCCTATGGTTTCTAGTTACGCCTCTGTTGACATGTGTGTGCAGGGAGGGTATGCATCAATCAGTGTCTGCACTGAGGATGGATGTGCATAAGTTGTCATATGTATATTTATATTGATAGTATTAAAAGAAATATGAAACCTTTATTTTGTGAGACAGGCAGAGGATGCAATTTGAAAAACTAAGGCCTAGATTAAGAGTTTTGCATTAGCCTTAAAAAGCAGCGTTAAGAGGTCCTAACTCTGCTATTTAACGCCCGCTGGTATTACGAGTCTTACAGCTACAGGCTCACCACTCACTTTTTTGGCCAGACTCGGAAATACCGCAAATCCACTTACGTCAATTGCGTATCCTATATTTTCAATGGGACTTGCATAGCGCCAGTATTATGAGTCTGACAAAAAGTGAGTGGTCCGCCCTCTCCTGTCAAGACTGGTACTGCATTTTAAAGTCAGTAGTTAAACTAAAGTGCTAAAAAGTACACTAACACCCATAAACTACATATTAACCCTTAAACCGAGGCCCCCCCACATCGCAAACACTAAAATACATTTTTAACCCCTAATCTGCCGAACCGGACATCGCCACCACTATAATAAATATATTAACCCCTAAACCGCAGCACTCCCGCATCGCAAACATTAGTTAAATATTATTAACCCCTAATCTGACGTCCCTAACATCGCCGCCACCTACCTACATTTATTAACCCCTAATCTGCCGCCCCCAACGTCGCCGCCACTATATTAAAGTTATTAACCCCTAAATCTAAGTCTAAAACTAACACCCTCTAACTTAAATATAATTTAAATAACAAAAAAAGAAAAAAATTACAGCCACACTAGAAAAGCATCAGGGAGAAGGGCTGATAAAAACAAAAATTTATTGAAGCGGTATAAAATCAGGTATGTGGCAGGCAAACATCCTGGAGGACCACTTCTGCCGGCTTCGTTGAGGACTTCAGCCCGGTTGGGTGAAGACGTCTCCCGGTAAGGTGATCTTCAGGGGGTTAGTGTTAGGTTTTTTTAAGGGGGGATTGGGTGGGTTTTAGAGTAGGGTTGGTTGTGTGGGTGGTGGGTTTTAATGTTGGGGGGAATTGTAATTTTTTTTTCAGGTAAAAGAGCTGATTACTTTGGGGCAATGCCCCGCAAAAGGCCCTTTTAAGGGCTATTTGTAATTTAGTGTAGGGTAGGGCTTTTTTATATTTTTGGGGGGGCTTTTTTATTTTGTTAGGGGGATTAAATTAGGTGTAATTAGTTTAAAAATCTTGTAATTTATTTATTATTTTCTGTAATTTAGTGTTGTTGTTTTTTGTACTTTAGATAATTTTATTAAATTGTAATTAATTGTATTTAATTTAGGTAATTAATTTAATTATAGTGTAGTGTTAGGTGTAATTGTAACTTAGGTTAGGTTTTATTTTACAGGTAAATTTGTCTTTATTTTAACTATGTAGTTATTAAATAGTTAATAACTATTTAATAACTATTGTACCTAGTTAAAATAAATACAAAGTTGCCTGTAAAATAAAAATAAACCCTAAGCTAGATACAATGTAACTATTAGTTATATTGTAGCTATCTTATGGTTTATTTTATAGGTAAGTATTTAGTTTTAAATAGGAATTATTTAGTTAATTGTAGTAATTTTATTTAGATTTATTTAAATTATATTTAAGTTAGGGGGGTTAGGGTTAGGGTTAGACTTAGGTTTAGGGTTAATAACTTTATTATAGTGGTGGCGATGTTTTGGCGGCAGATTAGGGGTTAATAAATGTAGTTAGGTTGCGGCAACATTGGGGCGGCAGATGAGGGGTTAATAAATAAAATGTAGGTGTCGGCGATGTTGGGGGTGGCAGATTATGGGTTCATAAGTATAATGTAGGTGGCGGCGGTGTCCGGAGCGGCAGATTAGGGGTTAATAAATATAATGTAGGTGTCGGCGATGTTGGGGCAGCAGATTAGGGTTTAATAAGTATAATGTAGGTGGCGGCGGTGTCCGGAGCGGCAGATTAGGGGTTAATAAATATAATGTAGGTGTCGGCGATGTTGGGGGCGGCAGATTATGGGTTCATAAGTATAATGTAGGTGGCGGCGGTGTCCGGAGCGGCAGATTAGGGGTTAATAAATATAATGTAGGTGTCGGCGATGTTGGGGCAGCAGATTAGGGGTTAATAAGTATAATGTAGGTGGCGGCGGTGTCCGGAGCGGCAGATTAGGGGTTACTAATATAATGTAGGTGTCGGCGATGTCGGGGGCGGCAGATTAGGGGTTAATAAGTGTAAGATTAGGGGTGTTTAGACTCAGGGTTCATGTTAGGGTGTTAGGTGTAGACATAACTTTTATTTCCCCATAGGAATCAATGATGCTGCGTTAGGAGCTTTACGCTGCTTTTTTGCAGGTGTTAGGTTTTTTTTCAGCCGGCTCTCCCCCATTGATTCCTATGGGGAAATCATGCACGAGTACGTTTAGCCAGCTCACCGCTAACGTAAGCAACGCTGGTATTGAGGTGAGATGTAGAGCAAAATTTTGCTCTTCGCTCACTTTTTTGCGTTTAACGCCGGGTTTGTAAAAACCCGTAATACCAGCGCTGTCTGTAAGTGAGCGGTGAGCATAAACTGCTCGTTAGCACCGCACAGCCTCTAACGCAAAACTCGCAATCTAGGTGAAAGTTTCCAATTTACATCTATTATCAAATTTGCTTTGTTCCCATGTTATTCTTTGTTGAAGAAATACCTAGGTAGTCATCTGAAGTACTACACGGCAGAAAATAGTGCTGCCCTCTAGTGCTCTTGCAAATGGATAACATTCTTGAAAAACTACTGCCATATAGTGCTCCAGACACGTGCACGCTCCTGATCTTACATTAAAGGGACAGTCTACACCAGAATTGTTATTGTTTTAAAAGATAGATAATCCCTTTATTACCCATTTCCCAGTATTGCATAACCAACACAGTAATATTAATGTACTTTTTACCTCTGTGATTACCTTGTATCTAAGCCTCTGCAGACTGCCCCTTATTTCAGTTCTTTTGACAAACTTGCAGTTTAGCCAATCAGTGCCTGCTCACAGATTACTTCACGTGCACGAGCACAGTGTTATCTATATAAAATATGTGAACTAACACCCTCTAGTGGTTAAAAACTGTTAAAATGCAATCTGAAAGAGGTGGGCTTCAAGGTCTAAGAAATTAGCATATGAACCTCCTAGGTTAAGCTTTCAACTAAGAATACCAAGAGAACAAAGCAAAATTGGTGATAAAAGTAAATTGGAAAATTGTTTAAAATTACATGCTCTATCTGAATCATGAAAGTTTATTTTGGCCTAGACTGTCCCTTTAATGCTTTCTACTAAAGATACCAAGAGAACGAAGACATTTTTATGAAAAAGCAAAATTAGAAAGTTGTCTGAAATTGCATGTTCTATCTGAATTACAAAAGAAACATTTTAGGTATCATGTCCCTTTAAGACCACTCCCAACTTTTAATAGTTTTCAGCCTAAGACATGAGGTAGAACCAGGGTGCCAGTCAATGAAATAATGGAGGCCCCAAAGGGTGTGGCAGGGTGCGCAATAGGTGTGGACAGGTGTTTGTGGGAAGGGTTTAGATTGTGTATATTATTATGACATTATTATTATTTTTTTATTTACACATTGGAAATTATTCTCTGCATTGCAGGAAATCTGCATATTGAATTAATGCTTTAAAATCATTTTAAAACCTGTCATTTTGTTAGAAAAATATACATTGTTTTGCAGCCCTAAGAAAAACCCCTTGAAAAGATTCTTAAATGTTATTTATCTTCATTTGCTGTGGCTAGTTAGGGACATCAACCAATCAATGTGCAGCATGCAGGAGTGTGCACAGAATGCACTGCAGTCTCCCTGGCGGAGTAGAAATATTACAATTTTCAGAGTTTAACCCCCTTAATTGCTTAACCATTCCACCCCTCTGCTCAGCTGCTTTGGAGTTTTTAGATGCTGCTCAGATTTAAGCCCTACTGTAGGTCAGCAAACACAGCAGATTCAAACTTACACTATTATTGTATTTATATATCATGACATATGAGAACTCTACAACAAAATGTGTGGTAAAAATGTATATTTTTATTGAATTTTTAATCAACAAGGTTGTAAAAAATCGTGTTTTTTTTTCTGAACTCTATAGTCAAAAGAAGAAAAGGTTATCCTCATATAAAAAAGGGTATTTAGGTACAATAAGAAAAGTTTGATTTACACATAGGGGCTCCCAGGAACTTCTTCTTAAAGGAATTGAAAGGTCAAAATTGAACTGTGCATACAATAATTTTTGCAATATACTTTTATTAACAAAAATGCTTCTAGTAAAAGTTATTAAAAATTGCATTTTCGTGAGCGCAATATTTGCGCTCCACTCAGTAATACCAGTGCACGCAAATGTTACAAGAGCGTGCTTCGATAGGTTCCAATGGGAGCCTCGTTCCGATGCCATCATTCATGGCACATAACCTAGCTTGCGAAGGGGTTAAGTCACGCAGCGATTGGCAGCAAACTACAAATATATATGTATATGAATATAAACATACATGTGTATGTGTTTATATGTATATATATACACATATTAACACATACAAAAAATATACATAAGCATATACATGTATATGTACAGGGAACACACAGTCCCTATAGACCACAATGTAAAGGCACTTTTCATACCCGCTCAATTTAAACCCTAAAAACTACTTTGTGCAGTATTTTTTTTATTTTTATTTTTGAAAGGCTACATTTTAGTCTAAATTTCTTTATTAATTAAAAACCACACTACACTTAAATTTGGGGGCAATTGGGGAATTTGTAGAAAATTAACCAGAGATCTGGTCCCTGCTTAATTTTCGGAGCGCTCATTGCTTCTGCGATCTTGCATTAACCAGCCACTTGTAACCCGTTTGCGGGCGCATGATAATTTAGTGTTCCACGTGTCATCTTGTCCAAAAATGGTTAATGCTTTTTAAATGCCAAAAAGCATTGCCCCCACAGAGAAGTGTAGCAAAAAACCTCATGGTAAGACTGTCTTAAAACTATTCCACAACCAATCTCGTTCGCAATACGGATCCCTTTTTAAAATATTGTTATTATTATTATGCTTTTATCATCGGGTCGGAGTGAATTCTGGGACTTGATAACTCACTTACTGATATGGAAAACTCCCACAGAAAAACTGGTAATTTTAGTGAAGAAAGATCTTTTTTTTTAAAAAAAACAGCCCTGTTGTACATGTTGAAACATTCTTTTTCGGATGGTAAAGATAAAATGTTTGAGTATCATATCTCTTTTATTAATTTGAATTGCAAATATTCTCATGCTTTGAAAGGCCCTAGAAAACAAAGCTAATAATCACCCAAGTTGAGTGTATAATGATCTATTCCTGAAGTTTCTACTACAGCAATATATCAGTGAAATCTGAAACCACATAACAGACTTATCTCTTTAATCTTGATGTGGGAAAGAGGAATATTGATTAACTGATTCTCTGAGTGATGAAACCTCTTTTAATTAAGCAGTATTCTTTTTCATCAACTTCTAATAAAGAAAATATGAATTGTGCCCATGCAATGCACATATTAGACAACAACTGTTTCCCTAGAATAAATCACTAAGGGCCAGATTTCAAGAAGAACGGTACTTAACACTCACGCTCGCGCGATACCTCTGCTAGAAGTTGAAAGTAAAACGTTTTCGATCACGCGCTATGCCGATGCGCACAAAAAGCCGAATTAAGATATCGCGTGTACGGTAATGTATTCCCCCATAGAAGTCAATAGAGCATAAAAAGTAGAAAAAACACCCTACTCTTGTACAAACACAAGCTCATATTCTCCATTCGGAGCTTAATGCCCCTGTTTCCGCACGAGCCGTCAGAAGTTATGAAGCAGCGGTCTAAAGTCATCTTCACGCACATTCTATTATCATGTTTCTTTGTTCTCTTGGTATCTTTTTTTGAAAAGTAGGGATGTACACTCAGGAACATGCACGTGTCTTGAGCATGCACTAGATGACAGCACTTCCTTCCATAAAGGACTCCGGACCCCTACCTAGATATCTCTTTAGAAGTAAATAGGAAACTTTTTATAAAATTGTATTCTCTGCCTGAATCACAAAATAACGTTTTGGGTTTTATATCCCTTTAAATTTGCAGCTATTAAAGGGATTTGAAACCCAAAATTTCCCTTTGTGTTTGAGACAGATCAGAACATTTTACAAAGGTTTCCAATTTATTTCTATATCAAATTTGCTTCGTTTTAATAATATTCTTTGTTGAAGAGATACCTAGGTAGGCCTCTGGAGCACTACATGGCAGGAAATAGTGCTGCCCTCTAGTGTTTTTTGCAAATGGATAACATTCTTGAAAAAATGCTGCCAGTAGTGCTCCAGAAATGTGCACGCTCCTAAGCATCCGTCCCTACTTTTCAACAAAAGACACCAAGAGAACAAAGAAAATTGATAATATAAGTAAATTAGAAAGTATACAATCACATGCTGTATCTGAATCATGAAAAACAATTTTTGGGTTTCATATCCCTTTAATATTGATTTTTAAAAACTGGTGCAAATTCTTACTATGACTAATAACCTAGTGGCAGCATTGTTTGCAACAATGTTTTTAACATTGCACATTGTTATTAAAACTGCTGAAAATGAAGTTTTATTTTAACTCATGTCCCTTTTAAAAGTGTTTAACTATTTGGTTTCCATATTTGTATATGTCTTTGACATTCATTATCTATTTAATATTTGTCTTTCAGAGGAGATCCAGATAAAAGTGACATATGGGGCAACACACCACTGCACCATGCTGCTGAGAATGGTCATGCCAACTGTGTATCTTTCCTGGTTAACTTTGGTGCCAACTTGTTTGCCCTGGATAATAAATGCCGCACTCCTCTGGATGTGGCCGTTTTAAAAGAACGGGCAGAATGTGTACAAATTCTGGATGGCGCCGCTAACAAACAAACAGCTGTTAACCCAAAAAAGGTAGCAAGACTTAAAGAACAAGCACAAAAAGATGCTGAAAGGAAGATTCGTGATTGCGAGAAGCTTCAGGAAAAACATCAGACGCAGATGACTAAAAACTACAATAAAAATCAATTTGGGACGGTGAACTCATCCAAAGGAACCTTATCAAGCTCAACTGGGGCTGGTTTTTCAAAGCCAAGTACATTATCCAAAAGTCTGAGGGACACGTTGAAGTTGAAACTAAAAAAGAAAGATAAGAACACAATTGATAGAAATACTGGAAGTAACGTGATGTTTGCCAAAGATGAAAACAGCAATGCTCATCGTCCCAAAGCTTCAGATGTCTTCAATGAAAATGAAGAGGATGACCTCAAGGATAATGATGTCTCAGAAGTAAAGGAAAAAGAATCCATCTTAAACCGTCCTGGGCTTGGAAACATCGTTTTCCGAAGGAATCTTGCTGCAGATGTTAACAGAGACTTTGGTGACATATCAACATTTCAAGAAAATATGGATTTCAATATTCCTGATGAGTTGTTTGCAGATGGTGAGGTCGAGAATGGCAATGAAATGAACCCAGATTGGAATGAAGATGATATTAAATGGAATGGTGAAGATGAAACATCCCCTCTTCAGGTCTTCTTGGCCTCCTATGGCTTGCTGGAATTATTTCATACTCTTACAAGGGAAAAGATTGATCTGGATGCGCTTCTGATGTGCTCCAATGAAGATCTACAGAGTGTCAACATACAACTTGGACCAAGAAAAAAGGTCCTTAATGCAGTGGAGAAAAGAAAGTTTACCTTGAACAAACCAGGGAAAATCAGTGACACTAAATTATAGAGTATAAACTAATTTTAAGGCCCTTTATTGTAAATTCTAGTCAACAAACTCTGTTTTCCATATTGTGACCACATTTCAATAACTCTTTTTTGATGGCAGATAAGAACCATAGGCCCAACAAGTCTGCCCAATATTTCCTAAGAGTCTAAACTTATCTAGTTCATAGGATAGCCTTATGATTCTCCCAGGTATTAATCAGTACATAGGATAGCCTTATGCTTCTCCCAGGTATTAATCAGTACATGGGATAGCCTTATGCTTCTCCCACGTATTAATGAGTACATAGGATAGCCTTATGCTTCTCCCAGGTATTAATCAGTACATAGGATAGCCTTATGCTTCTCCCAGGTATTAATCAGTACATAGGATAGCCTTATGCTTCTCCCAGGTATTAATCAGTACATAGGATAGCCTTATGCTTCTCCCAGGTATTAATCAGTACATAGGATAGCCTTATGCTTCTCCCAGGTATTAATCAGTACATAGGATAGCCTTATGCTTCGCCCAGATATTAATCAGTACATAGGATAGCCTTATGCTTCTCCCAGGTATTAATCAGTACATAGGATAGCCGTATGCTTCTCCCAGGTATTAATCAGTACATAGGATAGCCGTATGCTTCTCCCAGGTATTAATCAGTACATAGGATAGCCTTATGCTTATCCCAGGTATTAATCAGTACATAGGATAGCCTTATGATTCTCTCAGGTATTAATCAGTACATAGGATAGCTGTATGCTTCTCCCAGGTATTAATCAGTACATAGGATAGCCTTATGCTTCTCCCAGGTATTAATCAGTACATAGGATAGCCGTATGCTTCTCCCAGGTATTAATCAGTACATAGGATAGCCGTATGCTTCTCCCAGGTATTAATCAGTACATAGGATAGCCTAGCCGTATGCTTCTCCCAGGTATTAATCAGTACATAGGATAGCCGTATGCTTATCCCAGGTATTAATCAGTACATAGGATAGCCTTATGCTTCTCCCAGGTATTAATCAGTACATAGGATAGCCTTATGCTTCTCCCAGGTATTAATCAGTACATAGGATAGCCGTATGCTTCTCCCAGGTATTAATCAGTACATAGGATAGCCGTATGCTTCTCCCAGGTATTAATCAGTACATAGGATAGCCTTATGCTTATCCCAGGTATTAATCAGTACATAGGATAGCCTTATGATTCTCTCAGGTATTAATCAGTACATAGGATAGCTGTATGCTTCTCCCAGGTATTAATCAGTACATAGGATAGCCTTATGCTTCTCCCAGGTATTAATCAGTACATAGGATAGCCGTATGCTTCTCCCAGGTATTAATCAGTACATAGGATAGCCGTATGCTTCTCCCAGGTATTAATCAGTACATAGGATAGCCTAGCCGCATGCTTCTCCCAGGTATTAATCAGTACATAGGATAGCCGTATGCTTATCCCAGGTATTAATCAGTACATAGGATAGCCGTATGCTTCTCCCAGGTATTAATCAGTACATAGGATAGCCTTATGCTTCTCCCAGGTATTAATCAGTACATAGGATAGCCGTATGCTTATCCCAGGTATTAATCAGTACATAGGATAGCCGTATGCTTATCCCAGGTATTAATCAGTACATAGGATAGCCTTATGCTTCTCCCAGGTATTAATCAGTACATAGGATAGCCTTATGCTTCTCCCAGGTATTAATCAGTACATAGGATAGCCGTATGCTTATCCCAGGTATTAATCAGTACATAGGATAGCCTTATGCTTCTCCCAGGTATTAATCAGTACATAGGATAGCCTTATGCTTCGCCCAGATATTAATCAGTACATAGGATAGCCTTATGCTTCTCCCAGGTATTAATCAGTACATAGGATAGCCTTATGCTTCTCCCAGGTATTAATCAGTACATAGGATAGCCTTATGCTTCTCCCAGGTATTAATCAGTACATAGGATAGCCGTATGCTTATCCCAGGTATTAATCAGTACATAGGATAGCCTTATGCTTCTCCCAGGTATTAATCAGTACATAGGATAGCCTTATGCTTATCCCAGGCATTCTTAAAGTCCCCACAGTGTTTGTCATTACCACCTCTTGTGGAAGTTTATTCCATGAATAAACTTAAATGGACCCTTTCTTTAGTGCAAGTAGTGGTGGTTCTGGAGTGATCCTGGGAGATTATATGCAGCCGCATTTATTACTGTAGCACTCATATCCTTTAAAAGTACCACCTACCCATAGTTTGCAAAGTAGTGTATGTTTATTAAGTGCTTTATGCAGAGCAAAACTCGCATACTCTTTTTGTTATAGCATTTATTTTACTGACCCTGAAACACTGGAACACTGAAAAAAAGGATTAAATCCATAGTTAAAGTTTAACTTGGGAACCACAGCCAATCAGCCGCAACAGTCGCTGTGTTTTGTTTAGGAGCTTGCAATGACTACAGCTTCCAAGCAAAACTTTAACACATTAGACCATGAGACCATGAGGCATGAGTCTTCAGACTCGCCAGAAACAGCAGTTATGAAGCAGCGGTCTAAAGACCGCTGCTCCATAACCCTGTCCGCCTGCTCTCAGCAGGCGGACATGAATCGCCGCAATTCAACCCGATCGGGATGATTGACAACCCCCTGCTGGCGGCCTATTGGCCACGAGTCTGCAGGGAGCGGCTCTTGTGAGCTGCTGGTGCAATATTGAATACGGAGAGCGTATTGCTCTCCGCATTCAGCGATGTCTGTTGGATCCGACAGACATTTGATAATTCGGCCTCCATGTATCATTGCACTAAAAGTGCTTTTAAAAGAGGAAAATAAAAAAAGTAAAGATACAAATAATTAATAGAATATGAGGACCCTCACCAGCACTCCTGTGCCCCTGATATTTAGCCTTATGGTCAACATATGCTACCCCCAAATATGGTTTAGAACTCACCCTCAGTGCAAGCAGTTTCAATCTGGTGTAAGCATCCTGGTAGCAACACTACAAGCTGGCAGTTTGGAAGAAGCATTCTTGCTATATCTTGTAAATTAGATACCCATATTCACCCCCAAATAAGACAACTGACTCTGAAGCCACTGTCATTTATATCCTCACATCAGGACCAATCAGTTTAGTGTCCAGATGTTTTACATATATTTTACTGGACGGACAACTGAAATACAAGACACCTGACAACCCTGACATTAGTTTAATATTCTTTAGGGAGATATGTTTTAATGAAATAATTTTATCACTTCATCTTTTGGCTGTCACTAATATTTTGGGTGTGCAGTTTAGCATATCACTGGCTTAAAGGGACATAATACGCATATGCTAAATCACTTGAAAATGATGAATCATAACTGTAAAAAGCTGACAGGAAAATATCACCTGAACATCTCTATGTAAAAAAGGAAGATATTTTACCTCACAATTTCCTCAGCTCACCAGAGTAAGTGTTGTGTAAAAAGGTATACTCATCTGCTGTCCAGCTGCAGGTGAAAAAAAAATGAAGAAATTAACAGCAGCCAATCAGCATCAACAATGCTGAGGTCATGAACTCTTTTACTGTGATCTCATGAGATTTCATTTAACTCTCATGAGATTTCATAGTAAACTTCCTTAAACTGAATAGGGAAATAACATGAGTGTGCATGAGGCTCACTCCCTTGCCGGTCCCAGGACAGGTATACTGATTTGCTGCTTAAAGTCCTTTACAGTGGGTTGTGAATACTTAGGGGCCTATCTATCAAGCTCCGAATGGACTTGCCAGACTTGCCAGAAACAGCAGTTATGAAGCAGCGGTCTAAAGACTGCTGCTCCATAACCCTGTCCGTCTGCTCTGAGCAGGCGGACAGGAATCGCCGCAATTCAACCCGATCGAATACGATCGGGTTGATTGACACCTCCCTGCTGGCGGCCGATTGCAGGGGGTGGCATTGCACCAGCAGCTCTTGTGAGCTGCTGGTGCAATACTGAATACAGAGAGCGTATTGCTCTCCGTATTCAGCGAGGTCTTGCGGACCTGATCATAAATAGAGGCCTCAGGATATTTTGAGGTAAAATATCTTTCTTTTTTACATAAAGATGCTCAGATGATATTTTCTAGTCAGCCTTTTACAGCTATGCTGCATCACTTTCAAGTGTTTCAACATTTGGGTATCATGGCCCTTTAAGCAGGAGATTGTGTACAGTTGACAAATTAATAAAAATAGAAGCATATCTAAACAGTGGCCATAAAAATTGGTGGCATTAATATAGATGACCACAAAGTTAAACATCAGTGGCACAGAACACTACAGAAAAAGAGCAAGTTTGTCCCATTCCTGTCTTTATTTATTGAAACCCTCACTATCCTTCTTTATCCCTGTATATGTTTTGGATACAGCACGGGGGAAGTTATTTATATTAAGGTATTATCATAGATCTCCATTGTCATATACTGAGATGGTTGCTGATTAACATATTGCGCACATCAGATATGATTTGAAGCAATTTGTACTGTTATGTAGATCTTATAGTTGTCTTCAGATGATATGGTTAAAACCCATTTATATGTAAATGCCTGCAGCCCAAAGCCTTAGGTATATGAATTTAAACTGATTAGATGCATTTCAAAGAATTTTCAATAAACCTATAGACTATAATAGGAAATGCCTGTGTATATTTTATATAAGTAAGGCAGCGGTCTGGATACATTTCAGCACTTGTTTAGATGGCTGGTTATATTCAGCAGCATGGGCATATACCAGTCTTTGGACTAGATTACAAGTGGCGCGGTATATCGCATTTTCGCGATCGCAAAAACTCCACTAGCGTTAAGGCTTTTGCGCTAGTCGGGGTTCATTCGTATTACAAGTTTAAAAAAAACATATATTGCGCAAGCAGTAACTAGCGCAAAAATCTGAACTTACAATATCGTGTGCACATTCACGTATTCCCACATAGAAGTCAATGGAGAAAATAAAGTGGGAAAAAAAACGAACACACGACTATCGCGCAAACACGATCGCAGTTTTGCAATTGCGCTAACTCAACATGAAAATATTTCATATTTCATATTCCAATATTATTAATATAAGTGAATATGTTCTATTTATTCATAATTAAATATTTCTACATATCTGGTGTTTATTTGGTACAATATATATTTATACCTATTTATAGATAGATAGATAGAACATATTCTGCTATGTGCAAAACATTGGAATGTGAAATATTTACAGTAATTACACAGTTAAACATATATATATATATATATATATATATATACACACACACATACATATACATCTTTAGCAATGTATCTGTATGTGTCTCTATGTTAAAGTACTTTGGAGGCTTTTTTTTTTCTAACACCCGAGATATCATATCTAAAGACCGCTGCACCATTACTTATCCGTCTGCTCTGAAGCCGCAGACAGAAATCAACCCCCTGCTAGCAGCCGATTCGGGCGCGAATCTGCAGGGGGCGGCATTGCACCAGCAGCGGACATGATACGCTACATCGTATCATGTCCGCTCGCACTATGTTAAATATACCCCCTTATAACTTTTTTGTGCAATATTTTTTTAAACATAAATTTTATTAGATGCTGTTATTATGAGTTTAACTGTACTTTGTAATGTATTTTTGATGTGTTTTGTGATACAAAACAGTTAACCACAGCTCTGAGATTGCGGTGAGAATTGTAGCATATTGTGATTTTTCTCAACTTGTAATATAAGCGCAATTAAAGCGTATTGCGCAAACATGATCTTGCTTGCGCAAAAACATTTTCGCCTGACTTGTAATCTAGCCCTTTGTCTAAAATTCTTTGGATGTGAAACAAAATACATACTTAAAGGGACAACTTACTTTGAATGAAACTATCATGATTCAGATAGAGCATGCAGTTTTTAAATTGGCGTGAAACAAAAAATGTTTTGCTTCATGATTCGGAGAGAAAATATAATTTGAAACAACTTTCCAATTTACTTCTTTTACCAAATTTGCTTTATTTTCTTGAAATCCGTTGCTGAAAAAGCAGCAATGCATTTCTGGGAGCTAGCTGAACACGTCTAGTCAGCCAATCAGAAGAGACAAATGTGTGCAGGCACCAATCACCGGCTAGCTCCCAATAGTGTAGGATATGTACATATTCTTTTTCAACAACTAGCACCAAGAGAACAAAGTAATATTAAAAATGGAAGTGAATTTAAAAGTGTCTTAAAGTTACATGCTCTATCTGAATCATGCAAGATTAATTGTGACTTTACTATGCCTTTAAACAACTTTCCAATTTACTTGTATTATCAAAATGAATTTTGTATCCTTTGTTGAAGAGCATACCTAGGTAGGCTCAGGAGCAGTAATGCACTGCTGGGGGCTAGCTTGTTATTGGTCGCTACACACATATATATAATGTCATTATTCCACCAGATGTGTTCAGCCACTGCATTGCTGTCCCAATCTTTATTCTTCAACAAAGGATACCAAGAAAACAAAGCAAATTTGAACATAAACATAATATGAAAATTGTGTACGCTACCTGAATCATGAAAGTCTACTTCTAACAACTTTATTCTCCCTTTAAAATGTCAAATTAATTTATAAATGTATGTCCAAGAGTTGGAATTTCTGATTCCATAAACCATCATTTATCTCAGCTATAATGTGACTCATCATGCAAACCAAAATATGTAAACGTTATTAAATATTAGAGTTTATTTTCTGGGCTTTTTAATAAGAATGTGTTTTGTATAAAGTGTAATCAATTTATTAATAAATTAGATTAAAACTTGTTCCAGGAAATCTTCAATAACTTTTGATTTTTTCATTATTATTCAAAACATAGAAGTCAATAACTGGATCTCTGTCATTTGCACAATTGAGATGTCACAATGAATAAGACCAGTCATGTGCATATATGATGATGAAATGGGATAAATGTATTATTTGTGTTTTATAATTTAGCACAAAGAATATTTAAACATACACAAGGCATGGAAAAACATAAACAGGATTACAAGACTCGGTAAGAAGAGAGAACACATACAATAATTCATCTAGATTCACTAAGACTTGACATTGTATCTCCTGGGGGTTTCATCTGTGGGTGACTCTCTCCCTTGAGGTTTGCTTAGTATAAGCAATCTCAGTAATAATGAGATAAAATAAGGGATAAAATATTGTGACTAATCAGAACTGACAGGCCTGTAGGTACAGAGAGGCATTGGATTGATAATCTAATTTTATCTGATCAGTTCTAAGCATTATTTTGTTTAGTACATTGATACTAAAAGCAGGGGTGGTAACCCTATTGCACACATGCCCAAGGTGTCACACACAATTATTTTAATGGGATATCACCCCTGTGATATTGTCATACTGCCAGCCTTGTAATTTCATTTAGCTGCAAATAGCAGGCAGTCTAAATAGTAAGGTAGGTACCCACTGACCCTAATGCTATCCCTGTTCTACTGCCAACCACCTGATTACATCTGACTGAGATTCCGAAAAACCATAAGAGTATTCTATCCCTCCTACCTCACTGATAAGCCAGTCATATGTATAGCCAAGTAATGAAAGGTAGATAGGTAGGAAAGGAGCAGACAAGGAAATGAGGTGCAAACCTAGAACTGTCCCCAGAAGACATGGAAATGAGGTGCAAACCTAGAACTGTCCCCAGAAGACAAGGAAATGAGGTGCAAACCTAGAACTGTCCCCAGAAGACAAGGAAATGAGGTGCAAACCTAGAACTGTCACCAGAAGACAAGGAAATGAGGTGCAAACCTAGAATTGTCACCAGAAGACAAGGAAATGAGGTGCAAACCTAGAACTGTCCCCAGAAGACAAGGAAATGAGGTGCAAACCTAGAACTGTCCCCAGAAGACAAGGAAATGAGGTGCAAACCTAGAACTGTCCCCAGAAGACAAGGAAATGAGGTGCAAAACTAGAACTGTCACCAGAGACAAGGAAATGAGGCACAAACCTCGAACTGTCCCCAGAAGACAAAGAAATGAGGTGTAAAACTAGAACTGTCACCAGAAGACAAGGAAATGAGGTGCAAAACTAGAACTGTCACCAGAAGACAAGGAAATGAGGTGCAAACCTAGAGCTGTCACCAGAAGACAAGGAAATAAGGTGCAAACCTAGAACTGTATCCAGAAGACAATTAAAATTAAAATAAATAGGGCAGGCCTAGAGGATTCTCACCACCTCACAAGAAATTAATTTATCCGGTAAGCATAAATGTTGGTTTCTTTTGTACGGTTGTGATAGTCCACAAGTTCATTACTTCTGAGAAACTAATACCCAAGCCCATGAACAAAAAGGCAGGCACCTAATTTCCAGACACTGCTGTCTAGAGGACTTTCCTACCAAAAGCCGTTTCTGAAGAATCAAAAACAAGAAAATGGCAGAATTTAGTAGAGGTATATAGGGATGGCCATGTTGCTGCCTTGTAAATTTGTTCTATTGAAGCCTCATTTAAAAGCCCAGGAGGTGGAAACAGATCTGGTAGAATGAACTAACAGTAGCTGGTGAAACAATAGTTTTAGTCTTTTAAGCATTGTTCACATTGGTCACAAGGAAGGGTACCTAACTGGTACAGAAAGACTACAGATACGGTGTGTAGCTTCATGCGGTCTGTAATAACAGACTATCACACGCATAGTATCCTTGTATGTTTGTACCTGTTACCCTTAGTATGTAACAACAGACTATCACACGCATACTGTCCTTGTATGTTTGTACCTGTTACCCTTAGTCTGTAGCAACAGACTATCACACGCATAGTATGTTTGTATGTCTGTACCTGTTATCCTTAGTCTGTAACAACAAACTATCACACGCATAGTATTCTTGTATGTTTGTACCTGTTACCTTTAGTCTGTAACAACAGACTATCACACGCATACTATCCTTGTATGTTTGTACCTGTTACCCTTAGTCTGTAGCAACAGACTATCACAAGCATAGTATGTTTGTACCTGTTACCCTTAGTCTGTAACAACTATCACACGCATAGTATCCTTGTATGTTTGTACCTGTTACCCTTATTCTGTAACAACAGACTATCACACGCATAGTATCCTTGTATGTTTTTACCTGTTACCTTTAGTCTGTAACAACTGACTATCACACGCATAGTATCCATGTCTGTTTGTACCTGTTACCCTTAGTCTGTAACAACAGACTATCACACGCATAGTATCCTTGTATGTTTGTACCTGTTACCCTTATTCTGTAAGAACAGACTATCACACGCATAGTATCCTTTTATGTATGTAACTGTTTCCTTTAGTCTGTAACAACAGACTATCACACGCATAGTATCCTTGTATGTTTTTACCTGCTACTTTTAGTCTGTAACAACTGACTATCACACGCATAGTATGTTTGTATGTTTGTACCTGTTACCCTTAGTTTGTAACAACAGACTATCACACACATAGTATCCTTGTATGTATGTACCTGTTACCCTTATTCTGTAACAACAAACTATCACACGCATAGTATCCTTGTATGTTTTTACCTGTTACCTTTAGTCTGTAGCAACAGACTATCACACGCATAGTATCCTTGTATGTTTGTACCTGTTACCCTTATTCTGTAACAACTGACTATCACACACATAGTATGTTTGTATGTTTGTACCTGTTACCTTTAGTCTGTTGCAACAGACTATCACACGCATAGTATCCTTGTATGTTTGTAACTGTTACCTTTAGTCTGTAACAACAGACTATCACACACATAGTATGTTTGTACCTGTTACCCTTAGTATGTAACAACAGACTATCACACACATAGTATGTTTGTACCTGTTACCCTTATTCTATAACAACAGACTATCACACGCATAATATCCTCATATGTTTGTACCTGTTTCCTTTAGTCTGTGACAACAGACTATCACACGCATAGTATCCATGTATGTTTGTACCTGTTACCCTTAGTCTGTAACAACTGACTATCACACGCATAGTATCCTTGTATGTTTGTACCTGTTACCTTTAGTCTGTAGCAACAGACTATCACACGCATAGTATCCATGTATGTTTCTACCTGTTACCCTTAGTCTGTAGCAACAGACTATCACACGCATAGTATCCTTGTATGCTTGTACCTGTTACCCTTAGTCTGTAGCAACAGACTATCACACGCATAGTATCCTTGTATGTTTGTACCTGTTACCCTTAGTCTGTAACAACAGACTATCACACGCATAGTATCCATGTATGTTTGTACCTGTTACCATTAGTCTGTAACAACAGACTATCACACGCATAATATCCTTGTATATTTGTTACAAACATAAATAAATATAATGTAGGTTGCGGCGGTGTAGGGGGGCATATTAGGGGTTAATAAATATAATGTAGGTGGCGGCGGTGTAGGAGGGGCAGATTAGGGGTTAATAAATATAATGTAGGTTGTGGTGGTGTAGGGGGGCAGATTAGGGGTTAATAAATGTAGGTAGGTGGCGGCGGTGTAGGGGGGGCAGATTAGGGGTTAATAAATATAATGTAGGTTGCGGCGGTGTAGGGGGGCAGATTAGGGGTTAATAAATATAATGTAGGTGGCGGCGGTATAGGGGGGCATATTAGGGGTTAATAAATATAATGTAGGTGGCGGCGGTGTAGGAGGGGCAGATTAGGGGTTAATAAATATAATGTAGGTTGCGGCGGTGTAGGGGGGCAGATATGGGGTTAATAAATGTAGGTAAGGTGGCGGCGGTGTAGGGGGGGCAGATTAGGGGTTAATAAATATAATGTAGGTAGCGGCGATGTAGGGGGGGCAGATTAGGGGTTAATAAATATAATGTAGGTGGCGGCAGTGTAGGGGGGGCAGATTAGGGGTTAATAAATATAATGTAGGTGGCGGCGGTGTAGGGGGGGCAGATTAGGGGTTAATAAATATAATGTAGGTTGCGGCGGTGTAGGGGGGCAGATTATGGGTTAATAAATGTAGGTGGTGGCGGCGGTGTAGGGGGTAAGATTAGGGGTTAATAAATATAATGTAGGTGGCGGCGGTGTAGGGGGCGGCAGATTAGGGGTTAATAAATATAATGTAGGTGGCGGCGGTGTAGGGGGGCAGATTAGGAGTTAATAAATATAATGTAGGTGGCGGTGGTGTAGGGGGGCAGATTAGGGGTTAATAAATATAATGTAGGTGGCAGCGGTGTAGGGGGCAGGAGATTAGGGGTTAATAAATCTAATGTAGGTGGCAGCGGTGTAGGAGGCGGAAGATTAGGGGTTAATAAGTATAATGTAGGTGGCGGTGGGCTGCGGGAGCAGCGGTTTAGGGGTTAAACACTTTAGTTGCAGCGGGGTCCGTGTGCAGCGGTTTAGGGGTTAATAGATTTATTAGAGTTGCGGCGGGGTCCGGGAGTGGTGGTATAGGGGGTAAACAGTATAGTATAGTGGCGGTGTTTAGTGACAGGGTAACAATAAAGCTGTAAAAAAGTCATAGAGCAGCGAGATCGATGACTGTTACTAGACATGTGCATGGCGAAAAAATTTGGTTCGGTTCGGATCGATTCGGAATTTTTCGAAGTTCGGTTCGGATCGATTCGAATTCTGAAAATTTTGAATCGATTCGTTTCGGATTCATTCGGATTCAAAGAAATTCGGCTGGATTCGGTTCGTAAATTCGGCAATTCGGTAAGTGTTAGGTGGGATCAGACTAGTATTATACTGTATATTAGGTATTAACCTAACATACTGTATAATACAAGTGTAATCCAATGGCCAACCGAATTTACAAATTGATTCGGTTCGATTCGGAAAATTCGGCAAAATTTTAATTCGGAAATTCGGTTCGATCTGAATCGCCGAATTTGCCGAATTTCCCGAATTTCCGAACCGAATCGCACATGTCTAACTGTTAGTTAACAACAGTCCGCTGCCCATCGCACCGTACTTGGTGCATGGCTTTTTGACAGCTTGTTTGATCATTTTGGAGAACGTATTCAGGTCCGCGACAGCGATGTTAGGCAATCTTAGGTGAGTGTATTGGTGCCGTCGAATGCAAGTAAGTTGACGGCTTGATAAATAGATGCCATAGTATCTATGTATGTTTGTACCTGTTACCCTTAGTCTGTAACAACAAACTATTGCATGCATAGTATCCTTGTATGTTTGTACCAGTTTCCCTTAGTGATCTAAAAGAACTTTGGCTTTTGTTTTTAATAAATTGTATATTTACTTTAAGCATCATTGTCTGTATCCAGTCTGCCTGGGGTCTGCACAATAGAGCTAATTATCTTGAGCTGTTGAAGCTCTAACTAATGTGATATTCTTGGTCTGCCTTCCATCTGGGGAGTGAAGATTTACACAGTATTATGCTATGATGTGTTTCTTCCTTTCAATAACATTGTTTGAACTATTTTTATTTGTGGGACGGTTTCCATTAAAAACTCTGTTCACTTTGGATATATTCCTGCATATTGGTCTGTATTATAAATCCTGATAATGTCAACAATTGCATCACAAATCAATGCATTAGCCGATCTAATCAGATCCAGGCAATGTTGAAATTCCTCGTTCATAGAGTTGTCTGAAATCTGTTTAAACAAACTGTCATACCATAGAGTAGTGGCTGCTGCGACACAGGCAATACTAACAGCTGGTCTGAATTTAAAAAAACTTTCTATGGTAGGACTAATTTCCTATCCATTGGATCCTTGAAAGAAGTACTGTCTCCCAGAGGAATTGTTGTACATTTTGCCAAGATAGAAATAGCTTTGTCTACCTTATGGGTGACTTGCGGTGAGGTCAAAGGCTAGTGAGGCAGTGACTATAATACGCCCAAGAAACATATATATGCACAAACACACATGCTCTCTCATACTTACACATACAAATTATCTCTCTCACACACACATGCTTTGTAACTCACACAACACACAGGTGCTCTATCATACTTACACATATACATGATCTATCTTACACACACACACACTCGTCAGTCACACATGCTCTCATACTTATACATACAAATGATCTCTCTCACAAACATACAAAAACATTTTAGTAGAATAAAAACTAAGGTATGTTTTCTTTTCTTCAGTCTGAAATCTATATGTTCAACTATCAACAGTAGATATGTTTCACCAAATTAAAAAGCTGGAAGATTCAAAAGTCACATTTACCCCACCTAACCACCAAGAACACTTAGTACACCTTTGCAGACGTTGTGTAAATTGATAAAAAGTAGATTCTCAGTGTGCCTATTTAGACATATGTCCACAGACTTTTTTTTTATTAGCAAATACAGTCAGTTATACCCACAGGCACACACACGTAGTGACGTGCGGTGACGTCAGAGGCTGGTGAGGTAGTGGCTAGGATACGCCTTCATTCTTTAGATATCCTTTGTTGAAGAAATAGCAATGCACATGAGTGAGCCAATCACATGAGGTATCTATGTGCAGCCACCAATCAGCAGCTACTGAGCATATTTAGATATGATTTTCAACAAAGGATATCAAAAGAAAGAAGAAAATTAGATATTAGATGTAAATTGGAAAGTTATTTAAAATTGCATGCTCTTTATAAATCATGAAAGAAAACATATGGGTTTCATGTCCCTTTAAATGGTGTCTTGGAAAACTGGTACACTTAGTAAACATCTGATTTTAGTCTAAAGGATTGTAACAGAAACTCTTGCCAGATAACAAAATGCTTGCTCTGATTATGAGATCTAGAAATCCAAGCCCATTAAAATATGTTTAAAACATACTTTTTACTTTAATGCTGCAAATTATGCTTATAGATTCCTTCATTATTCAGTAAATATAAAAATGTCTTGATCCAGTGGCGGCTGGTGAAATTTAAAGATGGTGGGGTGCTTGACCCCACCCCTTTAAATAAAGCCACATCTTCAGATGGCACCACCAATTAATTAATTAAATAAATAAAAGGTAGACAGAAACACAGAAAAGCACTCGGAGGGAGAGGGAGAGAGAGACGGGGGGAGAGGGAGAGAGAGACAGGGGAAGAGAGAGAGAGAGACACAGAGGATTAGAGAGAAAGAGAGAGAGACACAATCACACACAGAGGGTTAGAGAGATACATAAGGGATGAGAGAGTCAGAGGGGGAGGAAGAGAAACAGAGAGAGAAAGAGACCATAGGGGAGAATGACATATAAGGAGAGAGACAGAGGGAGTGGAAGAGACAGGGAGAGAGATGGATAGAGAGATAGCTAGAGAGAGAGACAGACGGATAGAGAAAGAGAGATGGATAGAGAGACACACAAGGGGGGAAGAGGGACCACTGAAAGGGGGGAGACACCACTGAATTTTTAAGTAATATTTTAAGTGACTATCAAATGCCAATAGTATACAATCTATTTTAAATATCTGAAAAAGAACAGCACATATGAATGGGAGCATTAATAAATTGTTATTTGTTGTCCAACCTACACCTAAGGAATCACTGGTTTAAATGAAATACTATAGCTACATGAGACAGAGGGGGGAGAAAGAGAGAGAGAGAGAGAGAGAGAGAGAGGGGGGGGGGAGAGGAGAGAGAGACAGAGGGGAGAGAGAGAGAAACATAGGTGAGAGAGAGAGAGACAGAGAGAGACAGAGGGGGGGAGAGAGAGAGACATTTTATATATATATATATACATACATACATACATATACACACAGTCACATAAACAAATACACACACAGGCAAATAAAACACACACATACAGTCACACAAATACAGATATAAAGACATATGCACCCATACACATATACAAATGTACAGACGCAGTCTTACACACACACAGACACACATATACACACATATACATACACACACAAAGGTACACACACAAATACATACACATCACAGGCATACAAACACATACATACACACACAAAGGCACACACACACACAAATACACACATACACAGGCATACAAACACATATGCACACATACACTAAATCTAGTTGAGGTAGTTAGATATATTGATATTTAGAGCAGCAGTTCACCACCAGGTACCCTAAGATTGGACCAAGTATAAATAGTTATCAGTGGAGAGTCTGGGGACAGTTATTTAAAATAAAAAATATATACATTTATACTTCTGTTTATATGAACATCAACACTCTTATCTTGAGGAACAACAAGTCATAGGAGGTGGAGCTCTGTTGTAAGCAGTGGCACTGTCTGAGATTATGAGGAAAAGCAGTGTGCTGGGCTTACACATTCATCAATTTGTGCAAATGTTTATGACATCTGTTTATTTTTATTATATCACCATATAATTAAATGTGTATATTTTAAAATCACCATAGGACTCAAATGATGTAACCCAATATTATATACAAATAATACAGCAATCTGTAAGAATTAGCATGGTACCAAAATATATACAGTTCTGTAAACAAAATGGGTAACATCACATTCCAGTTGTACACATAACAACAATACTCACTAAGTCTAAAAATATTTTTATTACTGACAGTTGTTAAGGAGACATCTGGAATGTGATCTTGCCCAATGGGTTAACATTTTATTAGGACAACACACACAGTGAAACAATGTAATGATGGTTCTTTAGGAAGAGAGAGGTTGAAAGCCAGAGTCCCAACCTGCCTCTAGAGGGTTAATCAGCTGCTGCGTGGATAAGTGAGTGGGAGGAGGGAGGGCTAGGTGCACCACAAACATCTGTTAATAAAAGGCAGACACAGCTACTGCTCAAGATCAAGAAAATAATTGCACTATGACCCCTGACCACACCAAAGGAAAACTAACAGCAGCAAATTCAGCAAGGCTAGTGTACTGAAGCCAGGAAGCAGTTACAACCAGCAGGGAGTGAACAAGATAACCGGCTCACACCATGACCTGACACTGCTAGAAAAGTAGTCAGCGCTGCTGTAGCACACTCATCTGGGCTGTAAGCAGACAGAGGCACGTAGGACAATGTGTGTGATTCTCAAAATGTACTTCCTGCAGCGTGCCGACGCATAAATGAGCTAGCAGTTTCGGGCGAGCGGCAGGAAGTACATAATGATAATCGCACACATTATCCCACATGCCTCTGCAACTTACAGCCCAGTGAGTGTGCTAAAGCAGCGCTGACTACTTCACTAGCAGTGTCAGGAACTTAAGGCATAGCACAACAAAAAAGTCTGAAGTCACACTGACCCACTAGTAGTAGTGTACCATCGATCGGTATTACAGCTAGGGTTGCCACCTCGGGCATGTTTTCCTGGACACTTATGAGTTATGCATGCTGCAGGGTGTGCAGGGAGGAACATGAATGGTGCTGTCCAGGGTCACTATTCTTGTAATGTCCAGTAGTGCAATTCATGTTCCCCTCTGCACACCCTGCAGCATGTGTAACTCATAAGTGTCCAGGAAAACATGGCCGAGGTGGCAACCCTAATTACGGCTGTCCAACTCCAACACAGGCAAGTTAGGCAGCAACCACTGGCACTAACCACAAGGGCTTCAGGATTATGGGTCAGCCTCAGAGACATTCCTCCTCACTCACACTGATGTCCACCACCTCACCAACACGTGTCTGCTTGTCTCAGTCTGCGCCTCTATCTATCTTCTTCCCGCCCAGCGTCCAGACCTCCTACATGATAAAGAGAGCTGGGCGCTGATTGGCTCCCGAGGTGATTAGAGAGAAGCCTCTATGGGAGCGTTATTTGCTGCAAACAGAGACTCAAGCCACAAGCCAGTTAAGCGCCACTGGGTGGCAGTCTCTAGTAGCAGCTTATACGAAAATTTGCTCTAGACATCCATATTGCGCAAAGGAGGGGAGCTGAACAGCTCACAGCCTCTCATTCTTTGCGCAATATGGATGGATGCCATATTTACTAAGGCAGACTTATTATAATTCATGGTAGCGGAGTCGGGGGGGTGGGGGGTTTATTTATATATAAATACTTTTTTTTTTTTTAAATAAACATTTTTTCAAAAGTGTAATTACACACATAGGACAGGGGAGGCGCTGCCTCACCTGCCTCCTATGACTGCATGTCACAAAGTTCCAAATTAGAGGATAGTAAAGAAAACATTCTAAATTTTGAAGCTGAATTATAAGGAATACCTGGACTAGCATATTCCTTTGTAATTATTTTATTAATGATATCTGGTACAGGAAAATCTTCAGGGCCTTGGCAGTCGGCAGGAAAATTAGATCAATTTGTTTAATGGACATTTCCTTAGCCAGGTTAGAATTGTGTACTCCTAATGTACATAATACAGGTAGAAAGCCCTTTATCCAAACTGCCTGGGACCAGTAAAGGTTTGGATTTTGGAATATTTGCATTTGTAAATTGGGACAGTTTGGAGAGGGGTTGGGATCAAGTGTACAACAATATCTTATGTGATTTAGACAATATTTATATGTCATATTACAGCTTATACATGTAATGTAAAGGTAGTTTTATATCAGTTTCAATACTTTTGTATACACAGTACCCTCAGAAAGATAGTGTAGTACTGCAATCAGAAAGACAATATTTGTTGTTTTAAAGGGACAGTCAACACCAGAATTTTTCTTGTTTAAAAAGAAAGATAATCCCTTTATTACCCATTCCCCAGTTTTGCATATCCAACACAGTTATAATAATACACGTTTTACCTCTGTAATTATCTTGTATCTAAGCCTCTGCTGGCTGCCCCCTTATTTCAGTTCTTTTGACAGACATGCAGTTTAGCCAATCAGTGCTCACTCCTAGGTCACTTTACGTGCATGAGCTCAATGTTATCTATATGAAACATGTGAACTAATGCCCTCTAGTGGTCAAAATATATTCAGATTAGAGGCAGTCTTCAAGGTCTAAGAAATTAGCATATGACCCTCCTAGGTTTAGCTTTCAACTAAGAATACCAAGAGAACAAAGCAAAATTGGTGATAAAAGTAAATTGGGAAGTTGTTTAAAATTGCATGCCCTATTTAAATCATGAAAGTTTTTTTGGGACTTGACTGTCCCTTTAAATAAATATACACTGTTATTTAAAACAAGCTATTTCAATGGATAACAAGAAAACAAATGGAGGTTAAAGGGACATGAAACCCACTTTTTTATTTCATGATTTAGATAGAGCACACTATTTTAAACAAGTTTTCAATATACTTCTATTTTAAATTTTGCTTCATTCTCTTGGTATCCTTTATGTAAAGAGAATCAATGCACTACTCGCAGCTAGCTGAGCAGTGCACATCAGTAAGCCAATGACAAGAGGCATATATGTGCAGCCACCAATCAGCAGCTATCACCCAGCTCCTGAGTCTACCTAGGAATGTTTTTCAACAAAGGATACAAAAGAACTAAGCAAATTAGATAAAAGAAGTAAATTGGAAAGTTGTTTAAAATTAGATGCTCTATCTGAATCATCAAAGATAAAAGTGGCAGGTGTGGGGTGTTAGAAAAGTGACTTTACTTTGCGGTCTATGAGGAACTGCGTGTTCCCTGTAAATATATATGTATATGCTTAAAATATATATATATATATGTGTGTGTGTGTGTTAATATGTGTATATACACATTAACATATAGATATATATGTAAATAATCATATACATATATTAAAAATTGCTGCCCAAAGCTGTGCAACTTAACCTCTTTGCTGCGCTCAGGTTCTGTGCCGTGTATGAAGGCATCAGAACGAGACTCCCATTGGAGCCCATGGAAGTACGCTCTCATTGCACTATTTTGCTCTCCACTTGTAATCTGGCCCTTGAGTAAATAAAATAATTATTGTTTCTAATTCACGCAGTTTAAAAATGTTTACATTTTGGATCTAAATAAAAGTCTTCAGAAGCAATACTTAGAACTAAGACGAAATAAAAAAGAGATTTAAATAACTGATTCATTGTTAATATTTTGTGCAAATATGCCTAGTACATAGAGCATAAACTAAACAGAGAAACACAATTACACTGTGATTTATTTATTTGCATTAATTGCCATCCAGGAATCATACACAAGTTTAGCTGAGACCGTGTCTTCAATTGCCATACCTAAAATGAAAAAAAAGTAATTAATTTAAGGACAAACGGCAAAAGGCAAATGTACTTGCAAAGTATACATAAATGACAATAAAACTAGATACATCGACTAAATGAATGTGTAAGCAAATAATACTTGTATCTAATGCCATATTCTTGCAGCTATGTTGTAATATTAAACCACTTATTATGTGATATTAATGTACTGTACATTTCTATTCAATAAAAATAAATTCTGGCAAAAAACAAACAAAAAAAACCCCCACTTATTATGTACAATAGAAATGATGTATATATATGTATTTTTTTTTTTTTCAAATAATATTTTATTGAGGAATAGCATATAAACACATTATAACATACTCAGGACATACTTGAAAACGAGAGAAATCTCAATGTATCCTTCCTGGTAAAATATTTTATAAATAAATAATACTGACAAGAAATATATTTTCATATAGTTACAATATTCAGGCAAAACAGTTGTTTACAGAGTAAAAGCAATTGTACTAAATGCTGTCTGTCTATGTTGTCTTAACTCCTCCTTTTTATGGACAAATAATAGCTTAAAGGGACAGTTTACTCAAAAATTTTCTCCCCTTTAATTTGTTCCCAATGATCCACTTTACCTGCTGGAGTGTATTAAATTGTTTACAAGTAGCTCCTTTACCCTTATATTGGCATCTGAAATTGTTAATTTAGCATGTGGTATCCTCACCTATTCTGAAAGTTTGTGGCCGCGCGTACTAGCTATAGATAAGCTTTGTAAACACAGCCAGCAGAAGAAATTACACTCCCAGTGTGATAAAGCAGAGATAAGGTAATACAATGTTGATTTTCCATTGTTCTCTCAAAGTATTGGTGATTGTTTTAAGGACAGATATAAGATAAAGAAGCAGGTATATGTGCACAATGTGATACAGTAATGAGATCTGATTATACCTACAAGCTCAACCTATTTTATTAGGCTGTGGCTTCAAAACACAAAATCAGAGCTTTAATATACAGAAATAAACATTAAAAAGCTAATTTTCATACATTTTTACTCTGCAGTTGGTAAAAAAGCAATTGTAAACACATTAAGGGAAAAACTATTTTACAGTATACTGTCCCTTTAAAGGGACATTATACACTCATTTTTTCTTTGCATAAATGTTTTTTAGATGATCTATTTATATAGCCCATAACGTTTTTTGTTTTTTTTAAATGTATAATTTTGCTTATTTTTAAATAACATTGCTCTGATTTTCAGACTCCTAACCAAGCCCCAAAGTTTTATTTGAATACCGTCAGCTACCTTCTCCAGCTTACTCCTGTTTGTGTAAAGGGTCTTTTCATATGCAAAAGAAGGGGGAAGGGGGGAGTGTCTTATTTCCCACTTGCAGTGGGCTTTCCAACTGCCTTTTCAACAGAGCTAAACTGAAAGCTTCTAAGTAAGTTTTTAAACAGTTTTATACTGGATTTGTATATCAGTATCTGTGCATCTTATTCTTTATAGTGGTGTTTATTACATGCAGTTATATGAAAATGAGTGTATACTGTCCCTTTAAGTTCGTAGCTATTTAAGTGACCTCGAGAGGGCGTCAGATGTAGAAAAAACATATACATGATAGCTACTTTTTGGACCCAAGCGGGTCTGAATCATAGGACAAAGGAGGAAAACAATAGATGGTGAAAATGATATATAAACTTGTATAATAATTAGTTTACCAGCGGGTAAGCTCTGTTTGAAATTGGGAGGGGGACGGAGAGGAGGGCAGGTTGGTGGGCGGACATTATGGGAGGTATAGTAGTAAGACAAAGTGAAAGTAATGTCAGCGGTTGCGCTCTTTATATTTAGAAATTACATTCAAAATAAAGTTAAGTTTCATTCATGACTTTCTAAAGATCATTTTCTAAATACCTTTTTCCCTTCAGTATTGTGTACAAATCACTAATCGTTCCTCCACCCGCGTTAAAAAAAAAATTATGTTGCTGTGACAAATCCATCGGTATCTAAATCTAATTCCCTCATTGGCGTCTCCAGCACCAAGAAAAACGCCCAGGTCTACTAATGCGCATGCGGCTAACTCCGAACTCATGCGCATTAACAAAGGGAATCCTACTCTTTCGTCATATCATGTACACGGAGCTTGCGAACGTATCGATCTCCTGAAATATTGTTATTTCTTAAAGTAAGTATACTATTTAAAACGGCATCATACAATAATAATGTGATATACAATATGCAGTTATTTGAACATTATGGCCTCTAGTTATCAAGGTCTGTCGGACCTGATCCGACAGACCTCGCTGAATACGGCGAGCAATACGCTCGCCATATTCATCATTGCACCAGCAGCTCACAAGAGCTACTGGTGCAACGCCGCCCCCTGCAGACTCGCGGCCAATAGGCCGCCAGCAGGGGGTGTCAATCAATCCGATCGTACTCGATCGGGTTGATTTCCAGCGATGTCTGTCTGCCTGCTCAGAGCAGGCGGACAGGTTATGGAGCAGCAGTCTTTGTGACCGCTGCTTCATAACTGCTGTCAATTTCTCAACTTTAAATCATATTTTCTCTTGTTAATTTTGGGATATTCTAATCTATTTACTATTATGTAATTATGCATAGCCTTCAAATAATTGATCATTTTTAATATGCAGACATTAGAGTTTAATTTTAAATATATTACATATTACTTTCAAGTGTTAAATCATAACAATATTACAAAATAAATATGTTTATATTCTAATTTGGGTAGTATTACTAGAAACCAAATGTATATTAATCAATTCTATGAATCAAAATTCTGGCCAATATATATTTAGACACAGAAAATGTAATACACAAACTTTGAGAGCAATATTTTAATCTAATATTTAAATGTAATATTGAATTTTAATTAATTTTATTATCCCACAATAGTCAATTTTATGTGTTTTATTTATATACTAGTCCTAAAGCCCGTTCACACGGGCCATTTTTTGCAGTACAGTGGACCCACCCCTTGCGTTCTCTCCCTCCCACTCTCTTTTGCTTTCTCTCTCTCACCCCTCTCTTTTGCGCTCTCTCTCCCCCTCTCTTTTGAGCTCTCTCTCTCCCCCCTCTCTTTTGCGCTCTCTCTCTCTCCCCCCTCTTTTGCGCTCTCTCTCTCCCTCTCTATCTCCCTTCTCTCTCTATCTCCCCTCTCTTTCTCTCTCTCCCCTCTCTCTCTCTCTCTCCCCCCTCTCTCTCTCCCCCCTCTCTCTCTCTCTCTCTCTCTCTCTCCCCTCTCTCTCTTCCTCTCTCTCTCTCTCTCTCTCTCTCTCTCTCTCCCCTCTCTCTCTCTCTCTCCCCTCTCTTTCTCCCTTCTCTCTCTGTCTCCCCTCTCTCTCCCCTCTCTCTCGCTCCCCTCTCTCTCCTCTCTCTCTCTTTCTCTCTCCCCTCTCTCTTTCTCTCTCCCCTCTCTCTTTCCCTCTCTCTTTCTCTCTCCCCTCTCTCTCTATCTCCCCTCTCTCTCTCTCTCTCTCCTCTCTCTCTCTCTCTCTCCCTCCTCTCTCTATCTCCCCCTGTCTCTCTCTCTCCCCTCTCTCTCTCTCTCTCCTCTCTCTCTCTCTCTCTCTCTCTCTTCCCCCCCCTCTCTCTATCTCCCCCCTCTGTCTCTCTCTCTATCTCCCCCTCTCTTTCTCTCTCTCTCTCTCCCCTTTCTCTCTCCCCTCTCTCTTTCTCCCCTCTCTCTCTCCCCTTTCTCTCTCTCCCCTCTCCTCTCTCTCTCCTCTCTCTCCCCTTTCTCTCTCTCCCCTCTCCTCTCTCTCTCCTCTCTCTCCCCCCTCTCTCTCTCTCTTTCTCCTCTATCTCTCTCCCCCCCTCTCTCTCTCTCTCCTCTCTCTCCCTCCTCTCCCTCCTCTCTCTCTCTCCTCTCTCTCTCCTCTATCTCCCCCCTCTGTCTCTCTCTCTTCCCCCTCTCTCTCCTCTCTCTCTCTCCCCTCTCTCTCCCCTCTCTCTCCCCCCCCTCTGTCTCTCTCCCCTCTCTCTCCCCCTCTCTCTCTGTCCCCTCTCTCTCTCTACCCCCCCTCCCCTCTCTCTCTCTCTACCCCTCTCCCCTCTCTCCCCCCCTCTCCCCCCTCTCTCTCCCCCTCTCTCCAAGGCCAGGTGTGTTTGTCCTCGTGCTGTCTCTACTGCGCATGACAGCTTCGGACACACACACTTGGCCTTTTATAGTATAGGATATATATATATATATATATCTTAAAAGTAAACAATGATCATCTCATATTGTATATCAATACATATTGTTGATCAATACAATAATGATATTTCAATTCCTGCTTCTTGTATATACTTAAAGAATTATTTGAGAGAGTTAAAGTCTTTGGGGAATCCCGCAACGCAGACACAGTGTTCACACGATCTACGCTGAAATACTAAACAATAAATCAAGTGATTCATTGATAGTGATAGTATGTATCTCAGCGTAGTGAGTATAAGTGCGCATGCGAGCGTGCATCCTTATGCAAATGACGGGTCTGTCCGTTGAAAAGTGAAGCCAGCATAAACCCGGAAGAAGGCGAGGGGGGGAGGAACAGACTGCATAATGCGATCAGTAAAACTATAATTATTTTCAGATACTTTTAATTTTTATTTTATTTTTAAAGTTAGCGACTTGAGTATTTGATAGGAAGGCTAACTACAGCTTGATTCACTTGCAGCAAAATTAACTTTCACTTTAATATAAGCTGGAATTTAGTGCAATGCAGAACCTCATGTTTCTATTATTCTATTAAAGGGACACTGAACCCACATTTTTTCTTTTGTGATTCAGATAGAGCATGCAATTTTAAGCAACTTTCTAATTTACCCTATTATCAATGTTTCTTCATTCTCTTGATATCTTTATTTGAAAAAAAGGCACCTAAGCTTTTTTCTTGGATAGGAACTCTGGACAGCAGTTTTTGATTGGTGGATGAATTTATCCACCAATCAGCAAGGACAACCTAGGTTGTTCACCAAAAATGGGCCGGCATTTAAGCTTACATTCTTGCATTTCAAATAAAGATACCAAGAGAATTATGAAAATTTGATAATAGGAGTAAATTAGAAAGTTGCTTAAAATGTCATGCTCTATCTGAATCACGAAAGAAAAAATTTGGGTTCAGTGTCCCTTTAAGTAAGCTAACTTTGCTCGATTCACTTAAAGAGGAGGAACATTTGTTCAAATTAGTTAACAGTAAACCAACTTCATTTTAAGAACTAAACTGTAGGCACTGCTATTTTGATCAGATTAGTAAAATGAACCTCCAAAAGATAGGCCTGGTAACAAAAACATGGAACTCTTAGTCTGACAAAAAAAAAGTTTAGTGGTATCTAACAATGATCCAATAGAACCCATTTTGTTAGTCTGTATAAGATCCCCATTTGAGACAACTAGTGGGACAGACACCACAGATAAGATGAAAGGACTTGTAAATAACCCTTATTGTAGCTGGGAATGAGACAACACTTAAATGAATAGTGAGCCCTGTTTGCTTTAACTTAAAGGTTGAGGTTCACCCCCGAAGCGGAACTGAGACATATATAACACTGTATTATGCCACCTCGGCCGCAGGTAGCTTCTTAAACACATTGTTAAAGTCCCACAACAGGAGGGAATCTATGACACCATTTGGGCTATGTTACATATAGTGTCGAAAGGGTTGCTAATATATTGGCATAGGGTCTCATGTAAGTGGGTATGACAATGACTTATCTACTGCGCTAGCATATAAAATTATTAGTAATATAGCCAACTAGAAAATAACGCTTGTACTCTAAAAATATATACATGAATGCCTACTGTATAAGAAAACATCATGAATAACCACATAGGCTAAGAGAGAGGAAAAACATATAGAACATCCTAGGGGCAGTTATCATCTTCAAAGTGTAGCCAGTGATCCTAAACAGCATAGGTAACTATCATTTGGATTCTTATTCTGGCCTCTAGCAGTTAAACTAAGCAAATATCCGGATAACTATCCAACTCCTGCCCTCACATCCAATGACTGCTGTAAAAAGTTCTTGCTGAGGGCAGTTTCTTCTGAATCTTGCAGTCCAACACTTACACATTGTGCCAGATTCAAAATCCTCAGCTACACAAAGGAGCTCAGTTACTTTTCCATCCATGGAGGAGAGATTGGGCCATGGTTGTGAACCCTGCACAGACAAGACTTTGTGAGCATGCTTGGGGCCCTTAGGAACATATCTAGTAGATAGTTTTTTTGTCTTACAGAGCTCATTGAAGGAAGAATCTCGTGCTATATGATCGGCTGTATATTGTTGATGCAGGTTATATGAGCTGCGATCTCTGTCCTTTACATTGTTGTTTAAAACATTCTGGGCTGAATTAAATGCAGACCTTATCTCCTGAATGAGAGTATGATGATGACGGTCTGAAGTAACCATCAAATTGCATAGTGCACTAGCAATACGCTTCTCCATATTGAATTGCGTTGTGATAAAGTATTGGCTATGTCCCAGTGAGCGTAGAGAAACAGTGTAGAGTACCCACTTATTACCCCGGATGGGGGAATGGTTGGGACAAGGATCTTTAGTGCCTGAAAAATTTAGCGGTATTTAAAGAGTGACTCACATTAAATAGCAAGAGAGAGTTACTATGTTCCCAGATGTCACCTCACACCGCTCTGAATATCACTGAGTATGAGCAGGTGTCAGCTATAACTCACTGTGCCTGTTGTCTTGTTTCAAGGAGAGCGCATCAACTCTGTAGTGGTCTAGTAGTAGTGCTTGCTTCAGTGCTGGGGAGAGGATCTAACTAAAGATGACGGCCATTCACGCACTTTGAAAAATGCGTTCTAGGGCATGGGGTTTGGTGTCTGACTGTCTCTGTAGCTTATCGCTTCATCGTATCTCTGTGCATTTTGAGCCAGGTGCAGGGTAAAAAGCCCAAGCTGCGTTATAGTGTGTTCTCTTATGTCATTGTGCGGTAGCACTTCCAAGGCAATTTCTGCGGTCACTTGGCTTTGATGTGTCCCTCTGGTCCGACTTTAAAGTTGTTGAGTGCTGAAACAAGTTGTTTGGGCTCATGGGTCATGTTTAGCGAAGGGTTTTGTGGGTCTTATGAGGTTTGTTTACTCATAAAGCGGAGCTCTGATGTTCTGCGACCATTCTCTCCTGTGACTAGCTCCGCCCCCACTTCTCCCCTATATATGTATTTTAATCACAAAGCTTAAAGGGATACTAAACCCCCAAAAAAGTATTTCATGATTCAGATAGAGCATGCAGTTTTAAGCAACTTTCTAATTTACTCCTATTATAAATTTTTCTTCATTCTCTTGCTATCTTTATTTGAAAAAGAAGGCATATAAACTAAGGAGCCAGCCAATTGTTGGTTCAAAACCCTGGACAGCACTTGTTTATTGGTAAGTGCATTTAGCCACCAATCAGCAAGCACAACCCAGGTTGTGAACAAAAAATGGGCCGGTTTCTAAACTTACATTCTTGCTTTTCAAATAAAGCTAGCAAGAGAATGAAGAAAAAATGATAATAAGAGGAAATTAGAAAGTTGCGTAAAATGTTATGCTCTATCTGAATCATGAAAGAAAACAAATTGGGTTCAGTGTCCCTTTAAAGGGATATGAAACTCAAAAAAAATTCTTTTGTGACAGAGCATACCATTTTTTAAAGAATCCAATTTACTCCGATTAACAAATTTGCTTTCTTCCCATGATATTCTGCAAATGGATAACATTCTTGCAAAACTGCTGCCATATAGTGCTCCAGAAATGGGCAGGCTCCTAAGCATACGTATCTGCTTTTCAACAAAAGATACAGAAAGAACAAATAAAATTGATAATCAAAGTAAATTAGAATGTTGTGTAAAAGTTCAAGCTCTATCTCAATCATGAAAGACAATGTTTGGGTTTTATATCCCTTTAAAGCACTTCTCAGGGGTGGAACTTAAAGGAACATACTACAGGTAGAAAACCCTTTATCCAAACTGCTTGAGAGCGGAAAAGGTTTGAATTTTGGAATAATTTGGATATTGGAATATTTGCATCTGTAAAATGGGACAGTTTGGAGAGGGGATGGAACCAAGTGTAAACAGCAATGTCTTATGTCATTTATGCAATATTTACATGTCATAATACAGCTAATACATGCAACCTAAAGGTAGTTTTATATCATTTTTAATAATTTAGTATACAGAGTACCATCAGAAAGATGTAATCAGAAAGATCATATTTGTTGTTTTAAATAAATATAGACTATTTTTTGCATTAAACCCCTGTGTTTGTATGTTCTATTGAAATGAATAGAATACTGTAAAAAGGTCTCCCCTTTAATGTCATCTGATCGATCTGTTTACCTGTTGGACTGTATTACATTATTTATGAACAGTTTTTTGCCTTTGTGTAGCATATCACAACTTAAACATTAGTTTGCTGGTAACAGAGTGTGTTAAAATATTGCTGATTGTAGACGAAGTTTTGAACGATGTTATACATTTTCTATGGAATAATTAAGCAGCCAATCTGAAATCGTTTAAGCAATATAACGGAGCCATTCACCTGTCATGTTTCCTTTAAATTGTATCCCTCGGTACCTGGGCGTTAACTATGATTTCGGGTTCATCCTGAAACGCATCAGTGACGTCAGCAGGGCCGAGGTTGTAGCTCCTTGATTTTAAGATTTGGCGGTTACACTTGCTGTGGTCTGTATGTTTGTTTTTTACCATATTTGAAATAAAGTATCTTTTTTATCTTACCGCATTGGAGCCGGACTGGGTGCTTTCACTGTCTTATAGCCTCTATTCACCAAGGATACTCACAGGGCTCATGCAGAGAGGATATTCGGATACAGCACAACACAGGTTGGTCGAGCTGCCATTGCAGAGGCCGCTATCAGTCTAAGGAATAAGTTAGACGCTGGGAGAAAGCGCAGCGAAGAATGGTCGGAGTGACAGGACATGTAACTGTCCAGTGAGTACCTACATACCATAATGATTAATGTAAGTGCCTAATGAAGCTGTTTCTGAAGATATACTGTTGTGGAAATTCACCTTTAAAAATACCGGGACACTTAACATTACATATCATTACAGCTCCGTACTGACTACGCCTTCAATATGCTGAGTGATGGTTTAACTTTCTATTTGTTCTGTTGAATTAGTTTGCTGGGTTGAATGTGAAGAACAATACTCACATTTATCAATCACAACAAAAGGTATAAGTATAAGCAGGCTGAAACATAAGAGCTGTCCAGCAAGCTCTCTCCAAGGACTCAGTCAGTATACTTCAACGAACCCAAACATCAGCACAGAGAGAATATTATTATGAAGTCTCTCCAAAGACTCAGGATAATCTAGCAATCTTGAAGGCAGCACTAAAAAGATGTTGAAACAAGTAAAGCTTCCACTTGCGTATGGTAAATGTAACTTTAATAAAGACCAAAATAAGGTCAATAAATCAATATCATGTTTAGTACAACACTGCAACGCGTTTCTCTGCTTTCTAACAACTGTCCGTTTCATCAGGCAGAATAACAAACACACCCAAAGTATAAGCTTATATAACAATGTGATTCATCAAACAACCAGTATATACTAGTAGATTTGCATAATCAACAGATGCATGATAAAAAGACAATGCTATAGCACTGAGTCTGAACTTCAAATGAGTAGCAGATTTGTTTCTGACCAATTTCAAAGTTATGTCTATTTCCACTCATCCTGTATCATGTGACAGGAGCCATCAGCCAATCACAAATGCATATACGTATATTCTGTGAATTCTTGCCCATGCTCAGCTGGTGATTAGAAAAGTATAAATATAAAAAAAAACTGTGCAGATTTTGTAAATGGAAGTAAATTGGAAAGTTGTTTACAATTGCTGCTCTATCTGAATCATTAAAGTTTAATTTTGACTTGGCTGTCTCTTTAACAATTAACGTTTGGGATCGATAAAGTATCTTGGTTCTGTGGCAATGTTTGGATCGTTGGAGTTTCCTGTATCTTTGGAGAGAGCTTGCTGGACAGCTCTGATGTTTCAGCCTGCTTATACTCACCTTTGTGGTGATTGATAAATGTGAGTATAGTTCTTCACATACAACCCTGCAAACTAATCTTGACGTTATGATACGCTATGTGGCTCCCCCTTTGTTCAAATGTCCTACTGTAGTGAAAACGACTTGAGACGAAGTACTGAGCGTTGGAGGATCCTTTGATGTGGACTCTGTATGAACTTTAAGTAATATTTTCACATATATATGTTCTTTTTTTATATTTATATTATTGTATTGATTTTTTTAGATTACTTAGTTGGTCACTATTGTTGGTCGAGCACCCCCTTGTGCTATTCTTTTATACATTAGTTACTTTGGATTCTGTTCATTTAACTGCACACTTCTCAGAATTCCAAGGTCAGGTAACACTGGATTCTGAAGTATTAGCCCAGTAGTAAAAACCAAAATAGACAGAGATAATTAACACAAATATTCTGGGTAGAGTTAATAAGATTTTCATGCAAATAGCTTGGGTAAACTGTTTTCTCATCAAGCTAACCCTTGCTTTATTTAATAAAGGTCATTATGCTCGGAATGAACCAATATTCTCACTACAAACTAATTACTGTGAACAACGTTATAAAAATGATATGCAACATTTATACATTGCAATAAGTGTTAGTTCAGAAAGTCATTCCATGTGACATTTTAAAGAGCTTTATAAAACAATATTTATAATTTATGCAAATATATGTTTGAATTTAAATATTCATGAAATGCTAGGAAAAATCTCACAGATAAAAACAGTTGTTAATTACTTTATTGTTTTAAGATGGCATATTCCTTATGTCAGTCCACACCCACCGTGGCACCATGGGCCTAATTACTGCAGATTAAGAAGGAATGGTTGCTACAAGGTTGCGCATGAAGACATTTGTTGAATTGTAACAGATCATTAGACATTTATTTTTTTACTAAAAAAAAATGTTAATTTTTGCTTTATTAAATCTACTATTTGATCATTAAATGTAACATTTGATAATCTAACATAAATTATCAATACGTGAATGTCAATTCTTATAGGCTTTAATTTAACTTTATAGGAATTAGTATTTAAGTGTAATATTCTAATGTTGACATTTGCGTTATAAAACATTTAGGCCTAGATTACGAGTGGAGCACAAAATTGCGTCTTAGTGAGTGCGATATTTGCGTTCCACTTGTAATACCAACGCATGCAATTGTGCACTGGTATTTGAAGTAAAGTATAATCATATCAATATATATTTATAGTAATAACACAGTTATTTCAACACCCAACATCCGCGTAACTGCTTTGTGCAGTTATATTTTAAAAACAAAAATGCTCATAAATTTTATTTAAAACATTCTTTATTTTGGGGTTTATTGGGGGACATTTTTTAAATTAACCAGAGGTCTGACCTCTGATTAATTTTCGCAGTGCAAATGACAGGTTACTTGACGTGCGTTAAATTTGCGCTCCACTTGTAATCTAGCCCTTAAAGGGCAAACGAAATGTCAAGAGGAATATCTGTTCTACAATTCAAATGTCAAAATGACAACATTTGCCCATCTCTACTCAAGAGACTATTGGTCTGCCACCAATCTACCAATGCCAAATTCACTTTAAATCCGATGGAATGATGCTTATATGCATGCATTGTATGACAAATAACTTACCCACTGACTTAAAAACAGTTGTTTTCTCTTGATGGGCAGTTTTAGTTCCTTTTAGTACTTCACCAATCTCAGCGTAGATATTTGCCTAAAACACAAAGGTTAAGTGAATGCCAATCTCACCCTTTTATTGAGCCAACTACTGAGTTACTTGTTCATAGTGTATTTTCATAACGTTGATGTTCTATCTGTATCATGAAAGTTTAATTTTGACCTTACTGTCCCTTTAAAGTACAGTGATTGTGATGTAGGTGTATCCTTGACCAGATCCCTGCACAGCATGGTAAAAAGTTCTCAAACTATAACTTGCAATTTATTTCTTTTTTGTTCAAGGACCTCACAGTACTGACGAGACTTCATAGATAATCTTGCGAAAGCACAGAACCTTAGATGATAAAAAACTGTCCTTTTAATATAAGCATCAGGGTTAGATGTGGGTGACTCAAGAGAGATATCACTGTATCTAATACGGTATATTTACATATCGTACATATACCCTCAATGGTCCTTTCCAGTTTTTACATTTTTAGCAACTGTGTCATAAGAATATTCATGTTATAAAATTTTAATGTGTTGAGATCTTCAAACCTGGGAAATAACAATATCTCCTGACTCCTTTTCAGCTGCCTCCTTGGAGTCGACATACAGAACACAATTCTTCATGAGACTGTCATCTAATTCTCTCCAATCTGGTCGGCAAGCTCCAATTGCTGAAAAAATATATATATATTTAGTATTAAAAACACGACTTGAACCTTGGAAGGTCAGTTCAGCATCAAGGTTCTCTATCCCCTGAGCTATTTGATAAAATTATATTTTGTAGGTTATCCATTTTAGAATATAATTAAATGAAATATACGTTTGGTCTATTATAGATGTGCTAATAAGCAAGCTCTCTACGCAAAACATCGTCAGCAGAGAAGTTAAACCACGCACAACAAAATCTGTTTTATTTTTCCAATTAACTTTTATATTCACTGTTTTACAATGAGGGGATTTTAACGCTAAAAAAATGCCTTAGGCAAATAAATACAATTTTAATCTTGTGTCAGTTAGTCTGTCTTGTCTAGCTAGGCCAGTACTCAAAACTAAATGCTTTAAATATATAAAAATGAAAACATAAATAAAAGATCAGAATGACTTCCAAAATCATTATGAACTCCAAATCAACATTCCTTGAAAATTTAAAGTGAAAAAGAGAAACCCAAAATGTTTTTTTTTTTAGTATTCAGACATAGCCTATCATGTAAAAAAAAGATTTCCAGTTTCTTATATTATCACATGTGCTTCATTCTCATTGTATTCTTTGTTGAAGAGATACCTAAGTAGGTAGTGTTCACGTGTCTAAAGCACTATAGGGCAGAAAGCACTGCTACTGTCCAGTGCTCCTGCCATAAAGTGCTTCAGACACGTGCACACTTCTCAGCCTACAACTGCTTTTCAACAATGGATATCAAGAGAACACTGCAAATTTTGATAATAGAATCTATATGAATCATGAAAGCAAACAAATTGGGATTTATGTCCCTTTAATATACAAGTTATTTAATCTGATAATGGAAACTACATCTGCACATGCTCATAAAATTAATATTAAACTGCTTTTTCTATCAATAATGCACAGAGAAAATAGAAAACAGTGACTTTACACTACGTATCAAACCATTAATAACACCACATTTAAACCTGCAAAATTCTTAAACACATAGTAAAACCCAGCTCCAGAGCAGCAAAGCAATACTGGGAGCTAGCTGAACACATCTGGTGAGCCAATAAAAAGAGGCATATGTGTGTAGCCACTGATAGCCAGTAAGCTCCCAGTAGTGCATTTTCGTTCCTGAACCTACCTATATATGCTTTTTTAAAAAAAGGTTACTAAGAGAACAAGGTAAATTTGACAACAGAATCTTAAAATTGCCTGCTCTATCAGAACCATGAAAGATTAGTTTTGATTTCTTATGACTCTTTAAAACACATTTTTATGGGGAAAAAATGAAATTACACTTGTTAAACTATTAAATTAAAATTAGGTTACCTTATCTCTTTTATTTTCTATATAGATTATATCAGTCAGTTTTACTTTTTATTTTAGATATCTTATTGTTTACAGTGTGTCAAGTCTGGCTGGCTTTGATATATATATATATTTTTTTAGATGATGCCTCCGGCATTGTTGTTCAAGTTTACGTTTGTCAGTTTTCTAGAGCTGTATAGTCAGTGAGAAAGACGTGTATGCAATTTAATTTGTGCAAATTCATCTACACAAATCTATAGGAACACAAGGGAGTCAGAACAAATGCAAACGTTTGCAATACATAAGAATAATATAAGATTTGACTCATACTCTGAATTTTCAAGCGTTTGATTTTACAGCATAAACCCATCTTCAGAAAGATCTGTAAATGAAACAATTACAGTTCCTCCAGATATTAGATACAACAATACAGCATCATTGCAAATTAGGGTTTAAATATCAAATACACTTGCACTTTTATCTACCAGCATTTACTTGAGTCTCAGTTAATTAAAGTTACAGCGTTTACAAGGTCTACATGATAAAAAAGAGAAAGCTACAATTATTATTCTATACAATGTAAATCCAACATATGGTATGGAATTGTCTCCCTCCTTTTAAACTTAATTAAAGGGCTAGTCTACACCAGAATTGTTATTGTTTAAAAAGATAGATAATCCATTTATTTTATTTATTCCCCATTTTTGCATAACCAACACAGTTATATTAATATATGTTTTACCTCTGTGATTGCCTTGTATCTAAGCCTCTGCAGACTGCCCCCTTATGTCAGTGCTTTTGACAGACTTGCAGTTTGGCCAATCAGTGCAGACTCCTAAATAACTCCACGGGAGTGAGCACAGTGTTATCTATATGACACACATGAAATAGTACTGTCTAACTGTGAAAAACTTTCAAAATTCTCTGGCTAAGAGGCGGTTTTCAACTGTTTAGAAATTAGTTAGGTTTAGATTTTCAAAAATACCACCAAGGGAACAAAGCAAATTTGATGATAAAAGTAAATTTGAAAGTTGTTCAAAATTGCGTGCCCTATCTGAATCATGAAAGTTTAATTTTGACTAGACTGTCCCTTTAAATTACTTTCTTTCCTGATATGACTTTAAACTAAAATGTATGATTTGTTTATTCTGTTTTAAAACTAAATGCATATAAAATTATGGTATTAACAGCAATTGGTTGTGTAACAATTATGTTAATTTTATTAAATACTTTCTTAAGGTGATACCTTTATTATTTAATACATTTGTTAACACTTACCTCCTTGGCTGTGCTATATTCTTATGCCATGTTTAACATGTTTAGTGTTTAATATATCTTTAAAGACTAGGACCTAGCTGAATACATCTAGTGAGCCAATGACAAGAGACATGAAAGTCAGAATTAAAGGGCTAGAAAAGTCAAAATGTGCATGGGTGCATTTCAATTTTAAATAAAAGCATTTTTGCAATATACTCCCATTATAAAAAAATGCTTCTAGTAAAAGATATTACTGTTTTTAGTGGCATATGTACATATGCTGTGAGGGGCCATGTACCAGTATTCAAGCTCAGAGAGCTGGCGGTGGTGTGTATTGTGTCTATGAAGACTTAATTTGTGTCATACAAGGCAGCCACTGCTGACCATCTGTGGAGGTGTGCTGTTTGAACACTGTTACACGGGCACTCACAGCATATGTGTGTATGCCATTGGAAAACAGTAGTAACGTTTACTAGAAGCATTTTTGCTAATAGAAGTATATTGCAAAAATGCTTATATTTAAAACGTTTTATCCCTTTAAACAGAGCATGCAATTTTTCAATTTACTTCTGGTATCTAATTTATTTTATGTATACAGATATATTTGTGCAAAAAAACATCAGATATATGTAGAAATATTAATTTATGAATACATAGAACATATTCTTCTATGTGCAGAACATTGGAATGTGAATTATTCATATTTTCATGTTGGGTTAGCGCACATGAGAATATTTGATCGGGGTTTGCACGCGAGTAGGGCTTTAGGTTTTATTTCCACTTCTTTTGCTCCTTCGACTTCTATGGGGGAATACATTATTGCTCAGGCGATATTTTATGCTCGGCTTTTTGCATCCGTCGGGTTAGTGCACAAGGGATACATTTTTACTTTCAACTTGTAATACGAGTGCAGAAAGCTATCTCTAGCGCAGCTAACACCCAAGTGGGAGCGTTAAATAGTGCTCCACTTGTAATCTGGCCCAAGGTGTTTAAGCTTTATAAAGCAAGCAACAGTGCAATAAAAGAATGCCCTGACACATTAGAGCATTTTCTTTCTGCGCTTTAATGTCCCTTTATGTCCCTTTAACTATCTATATGATGGAGCGTAAATACAAGTGAAGTTGCAGTACACTTTCCCAAATTGAGGTCACAGAAATGTATCTAAACAATCTAATATTTAATGATGTCTGAAAACAAATTGGTTACTGTAATACCCATGAGGTTGTTTAATTTCAATAAGTGCCTGTTATTCAATTAGCAAAAGTAAATTAGACAACTGATGCTAATCAAAAACATGTGTCCAGGGAGAAAAATATAAAGCTTTGTTGAAAAGAATTTCTAGATCAATTTCAATTACAATGATTGATTTATGCCAATCTTCACAGTTTAAAATGGCGGGAAAGCAAAATAGATAGTCAAACTGAGAACTGAAAAGTTTATGAAAGAGAAAAATTGACTTCAATTTGGGCAATTTAAAATAAATATCTTTGTAGAATAAGTCTTACATTATAAACATATAAACATTAACATAAAATACCTAATTTTCTCAGTCACAATAGTTATCTATCTGTAGGTTGGCTAATGCAACAGATTTGGCCGATGATCAAAACTTCGCCAGGCAAGACATGAAAAACCACATCTGCACTCGCAGGGGCAGCCCTCGTGGATTTTTAAAAAAAATGGGCTATCCCTGTGAGTGGTAAGATGTCTCCCATAGAATGTAATGGAGCTTGCTAGAAAGAGAAACTTTACTAGGGAGAGTGAGGTTAGCAGGGAGCAGAGGGGGCACTTTAAAAATTGAATACGGCAGTCAATACAGATCAGATGACTCTGCTATCAGTGTAGAGTACCTTACAATTGGGTAATAAGTGTTTTGCGTTGTTTGATATGATCCCGCCACCTTTTAGTTTGCAAGCAAAAAAAAGCGAGAGCTGAAGGGGAAAATGTTTAAATAATTACACAAGACCTGGAGGAGAAACTATGCTCCTTTACAGTCCAGTAGCAGAGATGGGAAAACTCATTTAATATTAAGAGAACCAATGAGCCGGATTATGAGTGGACCACAAATAATGCTTCCCCTTAAACGTTAATTGCGCTAAAAGTAATATTTTTGGGCTCATCGGGTTGTGCTCGTATTACGAGTTGAAAATAAACTGTTTTCGCTCTAGCTATAACCCGACAAGTGCAAAAATCAGAAGTTAGAATATTGCGTCAGCGTTCAGGTCTTCCCCCATAGAAGTCAAAGGAGAAAAAACACCCCACTCTAAATTTCACATTCCAATGTTCTACACATAGCATTATTCATAAAAAAATATTTTTACATATATCTGATGTTTTTTTGCACAATATATATATATATATATATATATATATATATATATTCATATATATATATATATATATATTCATATATATATATATATATATATATATATATATATATACATATACACATGATTATATATACGTATAGATATATATAGATATATATAGGAATAAACACAATTGCATTTACTTTCAACTCGTAATACGAGTGCAAACTCGCAGATAAACCCCTTATCACTCGGGCGCAAGCATTTGCGCTCCACTCGTAATCTAGCCCAATATGTTTTAACTTTTGTATTATAAATACTAATTTCACAGCAATTTTTGCATATGCAGTGTAGTTTAATTATTATTTCTACTTTGTGCCTTAAATCGTTTTTTTTCCCTGCATAATTTCAATACACATTTTAAGTTTTCCATGAAACACGATCTTTCCAGAACAATTTAGTTACAATTATGAATGCGATAAAACATTTTTTTACTGCCTATTTTTATTTCAACACTTCCTTTATTCCTTTTTTACGATTTTTAAATTGTGATATTTTTTTTTATAATGTTGGCATTGCCTTCGCATATTTAAAAACAAGTAAATCCCCTTTGTGGGACACACTGATCTCAAGATAGAAACTGCCTTTAGAGAATTATGACAAGGGCTACATAGTACTGGAGAGATTTCTTATAGAAGCTCTAAAACCCAGAGAGCTTTAGCTAATCAGGCCCATATATATGATGCTGCTTAAAACTGGGTGATAGTAACAAAAGCTAGTTTAAAACCAGTGGCTTTACCAGTGGGGGGACTAGCCCCCCATTATAATGGTGTCCCCCCATGTGCCCCTAACCATGGTCATCACTTGTTTTCCCATCACCACTGTACCCAAGCCCACCCCAGCTCACCTTCTTCCTGCCGCTGGATACTTGGTACAACCCTTGTCATGCGACCCAGTCACACCCAGATGTAATTTTTAGAGACGCTACTGTTTAAAACATACCAGTGGGTACTCTTGTTGATTGGCTATATTATGGTACAAATGTATCAGTTATCTAAATTATTAAAGTATCTCTGTTTAGACACAAAAATGCTTGTATAAAACATATTGTATTAATTAGAGAAAATGGTTAATGGTTCAAATAAATCTCATGAAATTGGTGACCACATCTAACATTTTTAGATAGATAGATGGTAGATAGACAGACAGATATAGATAGATAGATAGATAGATAGATAGATAGATAGATAGATAGATAGATAGATAGATGATAGATAGTCCCACTGATCTCTGGTGATAAAAGGGGCATGGCAGGAAAGCAAAGAAAACAAGAATTACTATTTCACATAGTCTGAAAAATTGAGCTCTAGCAAACTTAATTCATGTTTAAGGAGAACGTACAGGTATGGTAACTAATATGTAATTTCCAGACTACCTAATAATCCTTTTTTTTTTTTTTTTTTCAAATACATGTAATAACCTCAGCAAAACACAATCAATATAGATAGATACATTTTTGATTGACCATCCAGATTTATGACTTCAATATCTCCAGTTTTGAAAAGAGTCTGCATTGAAATTAAAACCCTGGAGCAAAAGAAAAATATTTCCCATGCATAAAAAAGTTGTATATCAAAATAACGTCTTGTAATTTATGCTTCATGTACTGCTTCAGAGCTACCTTATATCTAACCATGGGAACGCGATAGTCAAGAAAATTCATGTGTAATCTCCTCCAGGCTTCCATCTATGTATCTCAGGGGCAGTGCCTACAACTCACATTTTGCTGATATATCCAACCTACAAGATTAGTTTTCATATTTAATTCAATTTACACCCAATACTATAGGGCATATTATCATTTCTGGTGCACATGTACTATGAATAAGAGTAGACAGCAGGTCATCTAACAAATCATATTAAATTGCTAGACTGCATTGCTGTGTATATCTCTCCTGGGCTTTACAAAACGTATACATGTGCTTATCTCAGATTTGTTTTGCAGCTATTTGTGTTTGGTGAGATAGGGGACGACACTTTATCTCTCCATATTTGCATTTAGTAAATGTATTTATAGTTTCCAGAAGGAAAAGACCAGTAACTTGACTAAATTTAGCTACAAATATACTTGTTTACTGCCCTGAGAGATAATCATTTAATTTGTAATTGTATTGCCATTTTGGTCTGTTTATTTTGTTGTTCGTAGTACATTTTGTAACTTTATATTATGCCCATTAAGGATTATATTCAATTTATTAGACTCCATTATTTAGAGACCATCAGGGTTTTTTTGTCATTTAGTTTTTATTATATTGTCTAATTTCAATGGAAGGCTGCTTTCAGCTTTTTTTTTTTAACCCTTTAAGGACACAGCTTTCAGTTTGCTCAATTGTTTTATGACGGAAAAATTCTGTCATATGTCCTTAAGAGGTAGCTATGGCAGCCAAAAATAAAAATGTGTTTGCACACAGTTTCCACTGACCTAGCAAACCTGCTGATTAACTTAATCACCCTTTAACTAAGACAAGACAAGCAAAACATCTGAAACACAATATAATAATAATAATATAATCAAATGTAAAATGTAGAATTATGTTAACTAATGACTAGTAAAAAACAAAAACAAGGGAAAACATAAAATAGCTGTACCCAAAAAAACATTTGTATACACTGTACCAATAAATATGAGCTTTAAATATAATAAATGCTGAAATATTATATATTAACGTTATAATTCATGATTAAATTAAAAATAAATGCACATAGATGAATTACATCTTTGAATAGAAACATATTTGCAATAAACATGTATTGTTAAAAATGCTTCTAGTAAAAGTTATAAAGGTTTTAGTGTTAACATTTTCCTCTGCACATGCAGGGCCGTCTTTAACACAGGGCAAAAGGGGCAGCTGCCCAGGGCCCAATCTTTGTTGAGGGGCCCAGGAGTCCTAAAAAAAATAAAAAAAATGTTGTTTTTTTTGGTTCATGCCAGACTGCTGATGTCATGTGACATGGGGGGGACACACAGTCAGTCCTAATACTGTCACAGACAAACGTTTTCTGCTTATATTTATTTGTGAGAAACTGTGCCAGACCGTGCCAATGTCATGTGACATAACAACCTAGTGCCATGTGCTGCTTTAGATGTGCATTGTGCATCACTCAATGCTAAGCCCTAACTTAGCATCCAGCCAATCCCACTGCATCAGAAAAGTTCCTGCTGGGGTTACCACTGTTACCAGGCAACTGCTCTGGTGGTGGGGATTGTTTCTGGGCAGTGCTGACTGTAGGCGCATGCAGCAGAAAGCTGGAGCGGCAGGCATGTGACGATTTGAGCATCTGTGCAGCTGCAGACACTGCTCTCTTCAGTCTTGAGGCTGTGTGACTCCACTCACACTGTATCCATGCAGCCTTGGATAGACAGCATCCAGTCTGCTGGTCCCCTTATCCCTTCTCTTTCTGCTGTGGCTCTAAGATCAACTAACTGAAGTTTGTTAAGGGAACAGTGCTTTGTAGAAAGATGTCAGTGGGAAGAATAAGTGAGTGCACACACACCCCTTCCCAATGCAGCATTGTCTAGTGCAGGGTGAGAGGGAACTTGTTCCTTGCAAAGAAGTGACATGTGCTGCTGTGGCTGATGTATAGTGTCATGCTGATACTTCACAAATTAAGGTAAGGTTTATGTTCATAGTTTTTTTTTTTAATCTCTGTTTTTACAGCTTCCCATAGTAGTTCTGCTGTTCCAGTCAGTAAATGTATATTTGTCTGCACCTCCATGCTTCCTCCTCAGTCTTTACCTTGCTTTCCTCCTGTTGGCTGCCCTAAATCTCTTTAACCAGCTAACCTCACACCAGAATCACATTCAAAAGCATATTAAATTAATCCACAATGGAGGAATTTATATATTTATTTACTTATTTAGTACTGCTTAGGTCCAGTTTCACTTATTGCAATTTATTTCATTTTTTTAAAATGATTAGCCCAGCAGTGGATGATCCACTGTTGGGCTAGTAATTTAAAAAAAAAAAATTGATTTGTTGTTTTTCGGGATGTTGGGGTGGAGAGCAAAATTGCATGGGGGGGGGCAAGAAAATGTTTGCCCAGGGTCCAGTCAATTTTAAAGACGACCCTGTGTAAATGCATGTGAAGCATAGCTAGATATTCTCAGTGCACCAGCATTTTAAATAATACAGCTGCTCAGAGTGCCAGTGGGGCTTGTATCATGTCAACAATTAACAAATTAAGGGCTAGATTACAAATGAAGCGCTATTTTAATGTGCGCCCGTAAAGGGGCAAATTTCCCCCTTTTTTGGGCGCACATTAAAGAACCAGCTATTACAAGTGGCTGGTTAATGTTACCTCTGGTTAATGAAATAAATGTCCCAATTTCCACCAAAATAAAGTCTACTGTTCATTTTTTTAAATAAAAATTATGAGTATCTTTATTTTTTTTTTTTAAATAACTGCATGAAGCAGTTATAAGGGGTTAAAGTGAGGGGATGTGGGGTGTTAGAAAAAAACGGCACTGAAAAGTGCCTTTACATAGCGATCTATGGGGACTGTGTTTATACTGTAAATATATATGTATATGCTTATATACATATATATTTATGTGGTAATATATAAACACATAAATATATATATTTTAAATATTCCCAACGCTGCTCGAATTACCCCCTTCCCTCCATTAGGTTCTGTGTTGTTTTTATCAGCATCAGAACGAGGCTCCCATTAGAGCCTATGGAAGCGTAAAGCTTCCAGGCAATGCAAACGCGAGGAAATGCATGCATTGCGCTTTACTTGTAATAAAAGTGCACATATTTGTGTGCACCGGTATTACTGAGTGGAGCGTAAATATAGTGTTTACGAAAGCGCAATTTTGCGATCCACTTGTAATCTAGCCCTAAGTCATTACCAGATTGTACAAGCACCTTAGGCTCTCTGAATAAGTGCTGTGTTTAAAATGCTGGTGCACGGTGAATACTTAAATACACATTTGAAACAGCTATAGCTTTTATTAGAAGCATTTTTGCTAATACATGAATATTACAAAAATGCTTCAATTCAAAACCTAAATGCATCAAAGTGGGTTTTAATATTGGCTGGAATGTCCCTTTAAAGTATAGGAGTATGATATACGTGTAAATTAATTAGTATAGTACATACATTAAAAGACACCTTTTTGCAATTTATTCAGATATGAATACCCATTATAAGCAGTAACAATTCTTTCCTGTACCTCATTGGTACTAGCTGCCCAGTCTTTGGCAATGGATCTAGTAACTTATGACAAAGAAACGAGTACTAAATTGCCATAAAATCCATTCTATTATTATTGTACCGTTTATATGTGCGCCTGTCTTGACCCATTCTCCAAATAAAACAGGTTCGGTTGCCATGGTAGCAGTTACAATCACATCAGCATCAGTCACCGCTTCTTGTGCTGATGAGCACACGATCACTCCTCCTCCAACTGCTTCAGCAAACTTTTCAGCATTTTCCTTTGTACGACTCCAAATCTTGACCTTATCAGTCAATAGAGAAAAAAAACGCATCAGAAAACACTTGCATTTAATATTTTAGGTTCCTTTTGATTACATTGTTTTTCAGGGCATTAGTAGTAATGATGTTGTTAATTTATAGCAACGAAAAAACTAAATATTATGAGAATGTTAAACCCTACCTACCGCCCCCCCACACACACATATACACACACACATACACTCACACACATACACGCACACTTGTAAACAAATAAGCACACACCTATACACATAGGCACACACACACATAAACACATACACACATAAATACATACACACACATAAATACATAGACATATGCACACACACACAAATAAGCACACATACATAGACACACACATAGATAAACATAAACACACACACACACATAAGCATACATAAACACACAAACATACATACACACATATACACACTCACACACATAAACACACATACAGTACATATACACATAATCACACACATACACGCCACATACACACACACAAATACATGCACACACGTTAACAAATAAGCACACGCACATATACATGCACATACATACATAAACACACACACATACACAAACATAAATACATAGACATACAAACACACACATGCATACCCAAACACATACACATGCACACACATAAACAAATAAGCACACACACATACACAGAGACATGCACACACATAAAAATAATAAGCACACGCACCTATAAACGCACACACACATAACAAATAAGCACACACACATACACATAGACATACACATACGTAAAAATAATAAGCACACGCACCTATAAACGCACACACATAACAAATAAGCACACACACATACACATACATAAACACACACACACATACACAAACATAAATACATAGACATATGAACACACAATACACACAGACACGGATATGCACATAAACACGAACACACATAAACACACACATACATAAACACATACATGCACATAAACACACACACATAAACACACAAATACACATAAACATAAACACTAAATGTATTGTTGGCAAATAAGGCACATTAAAGAAACATGGAAGTAAGCATTAAAGTTTTATGATTCAAATTAAGTGTACAATTCTAAAAAAAAAAAAACTTTCTAAATTACTTTTATTATCAAATTTACATATTTTTATGTGTATCCTTTGTTGAAACTTGCTCCTTTCTATGATTGCATACTGGGGTGTGCTCAGGAGCGTTCATGTGCCTTAAGCGCTATATGTCAGTACTGTTTGCAATAATAATTCTAACTATTTTATACCTAAAGTGCTCAAGACACATCTAAGGTTCAGTTAAAATGATATTTTGGTTGATTCCTTTTGTTGCAATTTTTTTCTCTAATGTATTGACATTATGGGTTATATTAAATTTATTGGACTATACTTAAAGGAAGATTTATTAAAATGTAATCACAGTGCAGGTGCATGAACGAGTCTGCAACCCCAAATTTAAGAAACATCTTATCCTCTCACTCACTTGTCCGGAAGTGATTGACATCCCCTGCTCTCATGCAATTAGTTGCGCAAAAGCAGAGGTCGGGACAGCACAAGAGAGCTCATGTGCAATAATACATTTTGTCACACAAATCTGCAGGTGGTAATTGCTGGCAAACATAAGAGCTTGTCCTACTGAAACCTAGATAAATTTCCCCTCAGTATTTATAGATAATCCCTTTTTTGACCATTATTTAGCCTTATTTTATTAATAAAACATCCGACCTGTGCTGGTTTTGTATATTTTACACAGGGGCATTTAATCTGAATGTACACATTTTCTCATTGTGCTCCAATGTTTAATGTATTAGTGCCTATCCTTTGTGCAAGAGGTTATTTCAGTCTGCTCTAGAATTGTTATTGTTTAAAAGATAGATAATCCCTTTATTACCCATTCCCCAGTTTTGCACAACCAACACTTTTATAATAATACACGTTTTACCTCTGTGATTACCTTGTATCTAAGCCTCTGCAGACTGCCCCCTTATTTCAGTGCTGACACAGGTTTATTGCGGCATTGATGGTAAATTATCCAGGTTTAAATTAATTATGTTTTATAAGTACATAATATAAGAATGCAAACTGCTATATATTTTAATTTTTTTCTTACCATATTTATTTAAAAGTGTATTTTTTTATGGTCTTCCCATCTATCCTCCCTGTTCCTTTACCCTTTCAGTTGGGCAGTGATGTAGAGAGCAATGTGCGCTCCCTGGAAATACGCATGCGCATGGGCTTCACTAGAGTCATTGTTTTTAAGCAGAGCAGTGACCTGCAGAGACAGCGTTGTAAAGAATATAGAAAGCGATTGTCCTTTAGTAACGAGCATTTTATTGATGTAAGTTTAGTATTCATATACGATATATATTTTTTTAAAAAAAGTGTTATCTTTATAAATAATTATCTGTAACATGTTGTACTTTTATTGAATATTTATTTATTTAAAATATTTAGGGGACTCCCCTATGGCTTAAACACACAATGGATGAGCGCGTCAAAGACTTGCAAAAATAAAGCGCATGCGTGTATCCACTGCTCATTAGAAACAGCGACCCATACAATAACACTTTTGATTTGATGCCACACGGGGCAGGCAAGGATTGTGAAAAGCGCTAGAAGATTTGATATGTAAATCACAACTGTATATATCGATACCTATATATAGTCATATATATATATATGTGTGTGTGTGTGTATAGATATATATTTTACCAAAAAAACATCAGATTTTTATAGAAGTATGTATTTATGAATAAATAGAACACATTCTACTATGTGAAGAACAGAGGAATGTAAATATGAATATTTTCATGACAGGTTAGCACACTTGAGAAAATGCGATTGGATTTGCGCTACTTGATGGGTGTTAGTTTTAATTCAGCTTTTCGCTCTCCATTGAAGACTGTGGGAGAATATGTTAATGTGGTTGCGGTATTCTAACTTCAACTTTTTGTGCATGTCAGATCAGCGCGCAATCAAAATCCTTTTATTTTCAACTTATAATACGTGCAGTATCCAACGCGTGCAAAAAGCAGAAGTCGAGCGCAGTTAGGGCGGGAGCAATAAATAGCACTCCACTCTCTAATCTCAAGAAGCAGATACATTTTATCAGTAACTGCTGATCAGTCACACATTATAGCATTCAGCTTGTATTATGTGCACATGAAGACAACACTAACATACTGCACAAATACACTCCAGCCGATTTTGGTTCTCCTGGTTGAAATAGATTTCCTGCCTCTTGTCAGAGAGACACCTAGTGGCAAATATAAAAATCACATCACAATAATTTCAGCCAGAATTTGGGCTAGATTACAAGTGAGGCGCAAACAGTTTTGCGCAAGCGATATTGTCTTTTTGTGCAAGCCTTTTTCATTTCACTAATATTACCAGTACTATTACTATTACCAGTTGAGTGAAATCACGGTTGCACTAGCGCAATCACCTTTACAAGTCAATCCTTATCGCGATCTCAGAGCTGTGGTTAACTGTTTTCCGAAACAAAAAAGTTGCATAAAACACTTCAAAAATATTTACAAAGTACAGTTACACTCATATTAACACTGTATAATAAACATTATTTAAAAGAAATATTGCACAAAATAGTTATAAGGGCTCAAAGATATGAGATATCTGGTGTCAGGCTAATTGCTTTAAAGGGACAGTCAACACAAGAATTTGTGTTGTTTAAAAAGATAGATAATCCCTTTATTACCCATTCCTCAGTTTTGCATAATCAACACGGTTATATTAATACACTTTTTACCTCTGTGATTACCTTGTATTTAAGCATCTTCTGACAGCCCCCTGATCACATGACTTTTTATTTATTATCTATTAACTTTCATTTTAGCCAAATAGTGCTGTGTTTGCCACAAGCCACAGGCGTGATCACAGTGTTATCTATATGGCTCACATGAACTAGCACTCCCCTGTTGTGAAAAGCAAAAAAAAAAGCATATGATAAGAGGCGGCCTTCAAGGGCTTAGAAATAATCATATGAGCCTTCCTAGGTTTAGCTTTCAACTAAGAATACCAAGAGAACAAAGCAAAATTGGTGATAAAAGTAAATTGTAAAGTTGTTTAAAATTACATGCCCTATCTGAAACATGACTTGACTGTCTCTTTAACATTGAGAGACATACATATACATTGCTAAATATGTATTTGTATGTATGTATATATATGTGTGTGTGTGTGTATATATATATATATGTGTGTGTGTGTGTGTGTGTGTGTGTATATATATATGTGTGTGTATATATATGTGTGTGTGTGTGTGTATATATATATGTGTGTGTGTGTATATCAGTGATGTGCAGTCACTAGAGGCAGGTGAGGCAGTGCTTCACCTCTCATATGGGCAAAAATAAATATTTTTTTTTTATTGGCTTTAAAAAAATAAAAAAATTGCTATTTTTTTTCCCCAGCATTTTTTTTTTCACAGCTACATGTTGTGCAATGGAGAGGCACAAGCAGATCTGCCCACCTTTACACAAAATGCTGCGCCATCTACTGGATGAAAGTGGTTAAGATCATTGCATGGCCCATTATCTGCTTATTTGAGGCAGTCCCATTTGGGCTGACCCAATCCAGTGAGAGGCATTAGTAAGTGGAATTTAGGGTTGGGGCTGGATGTTAAATCATATAAAACAAAAACGGAAAAAAAACAACTTTCATTTATTTTGTTGCTGTCCTGTGAAGCTGACAGCTTTGCTAAAGTGAAAAAGAGAGTTCTGTTCTTCCCCTCTAAGTGCAGTGGAATGTTCCACTGTCACTTCCTGAATCCTTACAGAGCAGGAAAGGGAGAGAGGCAGAGAGAGCAGTGTTTCAGCCACATTTTATTGTAGTAAGTGCTGCAGCCGTAGATTTTACTGAAATGGATTCTGTTAGTGAAAATGATAATTTAATGAATGTGGTTTAGTGTTTTTGTTGAATTGTGTTCAGATACAGCTCATTAACAGGGGGACAGTAAGTGAGCATAACCCAATACTTACAGGAAGTCAAAGGGTCAATTCAAATTTAAATCCATCATTTAAAACCCAGAGTTTGAAGTTAAGCGTGCAGTGTCCACATTATTTAAATTAAAGTTTTTGACATTGAATATTGCTAAGCCTCCTTTTTCATGGTTATTTGATTTAATTAGGTACAAACTCCATATATGTTATGTCTGTTCAGTCAGAGGATGCAGTATCTATTTTTATTTTTCTCTGTGTCTCCATTTATTTAAAGACTGCTGTTAACTTGTAATTCACAAATCAATTGAAAGCTGTTGCATTGTGTTTTTAATATGTACTGCTTTTATACAAGTTTATATTAATAAAAGGAGATGAGTCATTTAAAAAATATATGTAATTATTGCAGTTAAATGTTTTTAGAAATAATGCCACTGTAAAGTAACTGGTTGAACACATAGTCAAAGGGAGACATTTAAAATTAAACTTTCATGATTGAGGTAGAGCATGTTATTTTAATAGACTTTTCTAGTTATTTATATTTTGAGAATTAGCATCAATTGTTACTGGCCCCATGTCAGCAAATCAAATTAGTTTTTGAAAGGAACATGAAAGTCATAATTACATTTCCATCATTCAGATAGAAATTGCACACAAAAAAAAAAAAAAAACTTTCTATTTTACTTTTATTATTATTATGTACTTCATTCTTTTGGTATCCTTTGGTGTCCTTTGTTGAAGAGCATACCTAAGTGGGATGTGCACGTGCATATGAACACCATATTGCAGCAGCTGTGTTGGCAGTATTGATAACTTTGTGTAAAACTTGTATGGTAAATTATTTCTATTTTTACAATACAGTA